>NC_044502.1:18162521-18185021 GCF_902362185.1 Chanos chanos
ACACTGACCTCCACAAACATACAATTACCCCACAAACACACAATTAACCCACAAACATACAATTACCCCACAAACACACAATTAACCCACAAACACACAATTATCCCACAAACACACAATTAACCCACAAACATACAATTAACCCACAAACACACAATTAACCCACAAACACACACTTACCTCCACAAACATACAATTACCCTACAAGCACACACTTACCTCCACAAACAGACAATTACCCTACAAACACACACTTACCTCCACAAACATACAATTAACACACAAACACTCAGTTGTCTCACAAATGAGAATTACCCTACAAACATACACTTTCTTCTACAAATGCACAAAACCCCCCTGAAACACATAATTATCCCCCAAAACTCACCAGGTGTCCAAAACACAATTACCCTTCACTACATAACCCACACACACAGTCAAGTCAATAATCCAATTCATAATTACATTCAAACAAAGACGACCTACTGCCTGTCTAACAACACAGCAACCTTGGAGACACATAATTCACATCAGCAGAATTATTTGTACAGCAACTTTATACAAATGCAAACAAATACTACACACATACTTAAGACCAAACCAGGCCAGAATGGTAGGGTTTTTGTTCGTATATGTATTTCTGTAGTTTTGTGTGGTGCCAGCTTTTCTGTTGGATTTGTGTGAACAGGAGACAAAGAAGTGACTGAACAAGACTCTGTCTCCTGTGCATAAGTGATGTGGCGTAATGAGGGATTAATGTCATTATTGTAGCTAAACTATCTGAAAAATCTGGATGAGTTGTCTGAGAGACATGAGTAGAATGAACCATTCAGAAACCTCACTCAGTCTACGACAGTGGAGTGTGTGCGTGTGCGTGTATCTTACTCCAACTAACCTCATTATCTAGCCCTGACACATCTCTACCCTCTCTGTGTCAACAGGCCGGTAAATTCACACCCGCTTAATGTTTTCACATGAATAATTGACTGCTGTGTGAATACTGAAGAGAAGAGGAGTAATTCTACATTCTTTTCTCAGCTCCATTATGACTGAGATAATTTTCCCCAAATGTCTGCCGCATTTTGACCCTTGTTGTTCTGTGTGACGTTGCTATTGTGATGTACAATCCCTTTTTTATTTTTCACTCATTCTTTTTTTGTCCTTCCATATGAGAAAGTCGATGGAACAAATAAAATATTATTTATCAAATTACCTTACCTCAGCCTCTCTGATGAGAAGCTAAGATAAAGTTCAGGATGAATCCACCGGACACAATCCAGTACCTCTGCGGTTTCCCGCAATGCTGAAACAGACTACACCGTGACCCAGCGGACACAGTGAATTTATCACACAGAAAGTCTTTTCTATTTCTCCTGCCCCACGCAGCTGTGTGCACTGAAACGACGTGCGCTGTCCCTGTCAAAATTCAGTAATTGTTTTAGCATTGTTCATGTCCGAAGACAGCTGTGTGTTTTATTAAAGGCAAAGAAAAGGAAAAAACATGACAGTAAGTCGACCAATATTTCACGCCGTATTATGAAAAGTATGAAAATGATGAAGTGAAATCAGTACACCGGCGGAGCAGTGAAAATCACTACTTTACTGACATTTGACGGGAGCTCTTTAGCGAGTCCGTTTTTAACCTTGTGGCTCCTAAATGCTGCTCCCGTTCACTGCTTTGAATCCGGCTTCTGTTAGGTAGGCTATGTTTATGAGAAAAGTGCTTCAGTCTGTACCTTTCGTGTTTACTGTTTCCTGCTGAAAATGTAGACGTACACCATCCTATTTACCTTGTATTTTGAATTTGAGTCTGTTTATCTAGGTTATAATAATGTGTTTACTCGAGTCAGACTTCTCCAATCAAACAGACACCTTCTCTGATTGCGCGCGACTCCAGACTTTAGAACAGATGAGACGCCCCAAAGAGAACATTTAAAATCATTTTTAATGAAGTTCTAAACACACATTTTCAGATGTCTTCCTATAACTCGCAAGAGAGGCCCTTTTTCTTGTACACAGCAATTTCGGGGCAGGAAACTTTTTTTGGTGTTTATTACCGTTATTACCGTGATTGCGCTAAGCCTCCCAGCAGCGGCGACAGTGAACCAGTCAAGGGAAAGCGGGGGAAGAGAGCGCGCGCCATAGCCAGAAAAAGTCAAACGTTCTTTCCTTTTCTGCTTTTCTCTCTTTTCATGCGCGAGATTCAGCAGGTGCAGATAGATAGATGCATCCGCCCGAGTGAGCGCGTGTGTAAGGACGAGATTAAAGTGTCTTCCTCGGTCTCTCTCTCACCCTACTCTCTCTCTCTTTTTGACTGGGTGAGGTGGAATGAGGCAGATTTGTAGCGACAGCAGTGGGTGCAGTCTCCAGTCAAACATCATAAAAGGCGCGCGACTGATCAAAGCTCGCGCTGCTGTGGAGGAAAAGCGAGGCTCGTTCCTCCGTCTCGCGGGTTGAGGGGTGTTTGAAGGTTGGTTAAAACAAAAAAAAAACTCTTTTCCCGACACGCTACAGCTATTTACATTTTACTTCGTTTTGCATGCGGATAAAAACATAGTCCCCCCCCCCTCCCTCTCTACCTGTCTCCCGCTCCAATTGACTCAACATCCAAAAAAAAAAAGAAAAAAAACTTTTTGCACGAATAAACAGATAAATACGCAGACAGAGAACGGGGCTTGGGGCATGATGGGTGCTTGGAAAAATATTGGAATTAATTTGTTTAAAAATAATTTAATGAACCTGAAAATGACACAGAATTTCAGATGGTGATGATGATGAAGATGACACGTGAATTGTCTGGAGGAAAAACAACGTCTTAAGAAAAGGAACTGTCAGGAGAGAGAGAGAGAGAGAGAGAGAGAGAGAGAGAAAGAAAGGGGGGGAGAGAGAGAGAGAGAGCGAAGGCACAAGGCACAATTCTCCTGCGGTTGCTCTGATGGGAACACGACTACAGAGTATGTGTACATGGGGAGGGGGGGTGTCCAATGGCAGTATTTGTAGTTGTTCTTCAGATGAGTTGAAACGGTGATATTTACACACCAGTGGAAGAGAGAGGGGAAAAAAAAGGGAAAGAGAGAGAAAATGAGGCAACGAGCTTTAGGTCCTCTGGGTTTGTAAAAAAAAAAAAAAAATACAATTATTCCCTCAATAAACATCTTTTCAAAGACCCACTGTGGTTCCCAGGATGCAATCACACCTGGGGAATGCTGAACTTTAGGTAGCATACGAATGTGCGAAAGACAAGCATAGGAAGCATAATAATAAAATGATAATTCAATGTAGTGTGTGAATGAATCACTTCTGACACTGATTAGGATTTGATGGTTTTACTGGGCAAAATCATAAAAAAAAAAGAAAGATTCAAAACATCCTCGTAGCATAGCATCACATCACTGCACACCCAGTGGGGCTTTTCTACTCGAGTGTAGTTAATGATGACCTGGGAACAGATTCTGTCCAAGTCCACTGCTGTACCATTACCAGTTAAACCAGACACATGCTGATCCTAGAGCAGTTTGACAAAGTCATGCTTCTTATTTAACAGGGAGAATAAACCCTGTCTAAACACTGAAACAGAACTGATCTGGGATGTAGCAAAGCAATCAATTCATTTCTTAAGTCTGGATCTCAGTGCTGTGATCATGTCCTCTAGTAATGCTTCGATAGAAATCAAATCCACCTCTTAACCATCATCACTACTTTAACAGAGCCACTGGCACAAACATCCTCATCACTCAAAGGCAATGTGGTGTGTTAGTATTTACAGAATTTCCTCCTATGTGTGCGCGTGCGTGTGTGTGTGTGTGTGTGTGTGTGTGTTTTCCAAAAGGCTTCACTGGGGATAAGCTTCAATCACCATCGCATGACCCTGCAACAGAAAAACAAGAGTTCAGTCTCTGTGAGCGTGCGTGTGTGTGCGTTTCTCTGTGTAAATGTGTGCATTAGTTAGGCGTGTGTGTGCCCGTATGTGTGCATGTGTATACGTGTGTATCTCTACCTGTCCTCCGGCTGCACATGCTGCAACTAGTCCATACTGGCCTCCCTCTTTCTTCAGTCTGTGGGCCACTGTAGTGACCAGTCTGCACCCAGTCGCCCCAAACGGGTGTCCCAGTGAGAGAGACCCACCCCACGTGTTAAACTTCTCCATGGGGGGTGTCCCCACCTGCAGGAGGAGATCGGTCATGGTCAGAATAAGAAAACACACTTCAGTGTTAAATGAGCACCGACAATGTTAATTATGGGTTACATAAACACTTCTTCTGAATCTACTCTCCCTATCATGACTGGGAATGTAAAATAACATCATTATTTTAATTTTAAGTTCTAGGGGAAACTGAACTAAAGCTCAGGCTACACACATACACACACACACACACACACACACACACTTACCTTAGCTTTCCTGCCCATGTAGGTTTGTGCAAACCAGTCAGAGTCCATGGCTTTGAGGTTGGCCATTATCTGGCCCTGAAAAAAATAAATGAAAATCTTAATAGAACAATAAACAAACATCAGCCTCAGTAAACACAAAAACGACACAGTATAAGAATAATAACTCTACACCACTGCTGGCATGCCACTGTATGTACGTGTGTGTGTGTGTATAATGTATATATAATAAATATATAAAACACACACACACACACACACACACACAGAGTGATAATAAAACCTAAATCTGCATGCTAATTGTACACTTGGTGGCGAATGCATATATTCCTCATGTGTTATAACTGACTACTGAATGACGCCAAGACAGGGAACTAACATTTGACTCTGAGGTACGGGTAAAACATTTGGCCCAAAATAAGGCATGGACTTCCAAAAAAAAAAGAAAAAAAAAAGCATTTTTACACTGGATTTTGGGACACATGTTTAAACAAATAAGATGAGACGAGGTGAAGAGGATGACATTGTAAAAAAAATATATGTCCACGTAATATCTCACCACAGCAAAGGGCTTTTCATAACATGGTAAAAACAGAGGCAGGAAATGTTAAATTCACCATCAGTTTGGTTAAACTAGAGAAAAGCCAAGACAGGATTCAAAAGCAGCCAATGTCACTTGAAATTTATCAATACTTTATGAAATTACAGTCCAGGTCTGGTGGTTCTCTCATTAAAACAGGTCTACTGTATATCCAGTGAATTTATCAGACGTCTGCAGAAAGGTTCCTATTCTGCAGATCAATATTATCCGGTTCCAAATTGTTTAAAAAAAGAATAACAATGACAAATAAAAATAATATCACATACACTCATTAACACGTTCAGAGACGGCCGACACCAGCACTGCCGCAGTGACAGACAAAGGCGTGATACTCACAGCAAACGCCTCGTGAAACTCAAACACGTCAATATCCCCCATGGTCAAACCACTCCTCTCCAGAACTTTAGGGGTGCTGTATGTTGGCCTGAGAGAAAGAGACAGAGAGAGAGAGAGAGTAAACATTATACACATACACACACACATACACACACCGTGAAAGCACACACTGAAACACATCACTCACCCCAGCAGTAACTGGTCTTTAGGATCCTGAGACACATACACAAAATCTCTGAAATACACAAAGACACAAATTAAAACTTCATGTTTTATTAAAACATATATGGCTCTAAAGAGCTGTAGGCTGTTAGCGGTTGTGTAACACTGTGTAGTGTGATATAGTGTTACAATCTGATATATGGTGTTATATTCTGGTATGATGTGTTGTGTTGGGTTGGGTTGTGTGCTGTTGAGGTGTGATGTTTTGAATAACAGTGTAATGTGTTGTGTGGTGTTGTCTTGTGCTTGTGTTGTGTTGTGTTGTTATGTTGTGCTGCTTTGCGTTGTAACATTGTGCTGTAATGCTGTGTTGAGTCGTGTTGTAATGTTGAGTTGTAATGTTGTGTTATAATGTTATGTACCTGAGGTAAGCTTTGGGTTTGTATCCCATGGCTAAGGCTTTTTCTTCAGACATAATCAGCACAGCAGAGGCACCGTCGGTCTGAAACATACACACACACACACGCACGCACATACACACGAGAGTTAATCTGTAATGTTCAGTGAACCCAAAAGTGAAATTACACACTCAAAAATGCAAACCATTTATGTCACAGATGGACAGAACTGACAGCTTTTTAGACATAGAAAGAGAGACAGATTGACGGAGAGACAGGTTAACAGACAGACAGGCGGATAGCTGACCAGGAAGGAGGAGTTGGCGGCTGTGACAGTGCCGTGGGGTTTGATGAAGGCGGGCTTCAGTTTGCCCATCTGTTCCAGAGAACTGGGCCGAATCCCGTTGTCCTTGGAGACGATGTCTCGCCCTGTGGTACGGACCGCATGACAAACGTTAAACAGCTGATTAAAAAACATGTCACATTCATGTTACCCTGACAACCATACAAATCCAAGAGTACAAGTTGATCCAGAACTGCAGCACTCTGATGTGAGTGTGGCGTGACCTCTCTGTGACCCTGTTTCCATTGTCATTGTTACCTGGCACTTTATAGGTGAGCACGTCGCTAAGCAACCCTTCGTCTTGAGCTTTCTTGGCGAGACTGTGTGAGCGCAAAGCAAACTCGTCCTGTTCGCGGCGAGACACGCCAAACGCTGCAGCCAAGCGATCTGCAGAGTGTCCCATAGTCTCAGCTGTGGAGAACTCAGCAACAGCAGGCAGCTACACACACACACACGCGCACACAAACACACACACACACACACGCGCGCGCACACGCGCACACACGCACACGCACAAACAAACACACAAACGCACAGAGACATAGACTCTCACAACCTCTGTCAACTCAACTTTAGACATTTCCTAAAAACAAATCTGAGGAAAGAATCCTTAGAGAAAGAGAGAGGTGGGAAAGAGAGATGGAAAAGAGAGGAACAGCAGAAGGAAAGAAAAAAGAAAAAGAAGGAAGGAGAAAGAGAGAGAGAGTACATGTGCATATACACAATGAGAGTATTGATAACGAGGTGAATTGTTGTGACTGTGGTAGTATTTTTGCAGTGGAGTGCATTATGGGAATTGTAGTAACTCTTGAAGTATATAGTGAGATGTTTATATTCATATGACATCTAGTAAACAGGCCATTCTGCCATTGTGGGTACTGCAGTGCCTTCAAATATGTAGTGGGTATTGTAGCATTGTGGGTGAGGAAACATTGTGAGACAAACTGTGGATGTTACAGTACATTAGTTTTGTGGTGCATCATGTGTACTGCAGCACATCAACTGCAAGGATCACTGCAGGGATTATATGGTGAGTTCCATTTACCTGGGAAGTCGGAAGTCGGAGCTGGGAATGATGTGACACCTGAGTTGACCACGTTCAGTCAACAAGTTGTAAAACTATGTTTCAGCCAGATTAGCCACTGTTAGCAACACCAGTTGATAGCAACGCCTTAAGCGGTATTTTGCGCATACAAACACCGTAGCAACATGTCCACAGATAGAAGTGAGTACGACTGGTTGAATGAAACACAAATATGACAGAAGTGCTGATTAACAGTATATTTCTACAGCTTTCACTACTTCACTACTGGGGCCAGCCATTTTGGATTTTCAAGTTGGGGTTGGTGAGGTTCCTCCGACTTTCCAAGTTGGAAATTCCGACTTCTGAGTTCAAATGGAACGCACCAATAGTACTGCAGGTGCACCATGCATTGTGGGTAATGTAGTACCTTGGATCTGACATACATTGTGAGTACAGCAGTACCTCAGATGTGAGGTGCATTACAAATAGCAGGGCCACTGGGCATTATGGGTAGTGTAGTACCTCAGGAGCAAGGTGTGCAGGGCGGATGGAGCCCAGCAGAGACAGTTTGGCCCCAAGCGACTTTGCTTTGTTGAGTGACAGCATGGTCTTTCTCATCTTACGACTGTGACGAATGGGAACATCTGACATAAACTCAACTCCACCCGCAACCACTGCATCACACTGTCCTGCTGCAATCATACCCACCGCTACAAAACAATAACCATCAGACAGTTAATAAAAACACAACACACACAAGTTACAAAACAATACACACCAGATAAATGCTAAAAAAATAGTACGCGCTGAGGTCATATGTCAATAAAGGCCGGTGTTGTGACTGTACATGTGCTTATGTTTTGACCACAGCTGTGGTCACAGTTTAGCAAGAGAGAGAGTGTGTGTGTATGTGCGTGTGTGGTAACCAACCTGTGGTCATAGCCTGGTTGGAGGATATGCAGGCCATGGTTACTGTGTGAGCCGGAATTTTATCAGAGAATCCTGCACCAAGCGCAGCCTGAGCAAAACAAAAAACATTCCCCTTTACAACACATGTCCACCAAATGACACACAAAATAAACTAAATGACACAACTATTTTAATTTTACCAAATTTGCCATAGTGACCACACACTAAATGACAGATTTGCCACAGTCACAACACACTATGCTAGTTTACATATTTATTATTATTATTATTAATGATATATTTGTACATATTTTACATATTTGCTCTTGGGTCATCTAGTTTTGGCCAGACTGAAGATTCACTATCCCCACTGTTGTCAGATCTGGATGCTTTGATGAGAGTGTGCCTAGAGCTGTGTGTGTAGTCTGTGTGGTGTTGGATCAGTACACTCTGTGGGATAATGACTTTTATACACAGACTTCTCATCCTTATTATACACTCAGAGGGATGTGTAACATGATCCTGTGTCTGCTGACTGCCAGTCCTCTCACTGACCTCAGAGACCAGTGACCACACACACACTGATCTGGACCACACTCTAAATAGAACCATAATACCATAATATGTAGTGCACATATATACACACGCTCACACTCCTCTAAAAGAGTCGCTCATTATGTAAGCTCATGAAGTAATACAAAGCTCTAGTGCTCATTCCTGAAGTAAGATTACATATTCAAACTTGTGGTCAGGGCAACTGCCATGAAGGTAACAGTTGTCAAGGTAACATCAAGGTTGCTGGGAGACTGACCTCTCTAGCTACATTGCTGGTCTTCACCTCCTGAATGACAGTTCCATAGACGATATAATCCACAGCATCTTTGGGAATACCTGTTCTGTTTAGTAGACCCCTAAACACACACATACACACACTTAGATCACAGCTCTTCAGATGAATATAAGCTTAATCACAATTCAAACATTCATCATGGCCACTTTAAGGTTGTGAACTCAAACAGTGATAAAGGAAGAAATGCACAGCCCACCCAGTGAGGGTGGGCTTATGGCTTTGGTCACTTACTGTAAGGCAGCTCTGGCCAGATCATGAGGCATCAAGTCACTGTATCTATTCACAGACATACACACAAACATCATAAATATCGCTGTATGTGTAAACAGACACACAAACATCATAATATCACTGCATCTGTAAGCAGACACACACATCATAAAGATCGCTGTATCATCGGTATCATGGACTGAACAACCAAACCACAAACATCAGTCATTACACACACACCATCCATATCAAAGGTAGTGCACGGACAAACATGCACACCGAAACACACACAAACACCTTCAGTACTACAGTCAAAACCACACACATGCTACAGTCAACACACACACACACACACACACACACACACACACACAAACACACAGACACATACGTGGTGCCAGACATAAGGAAGGGTGTTCGGACTCCATCCACCAATACAATATTCTTCACTCCTGGTTTGGCCAGTGTTTTCTTACTCTTGGCTTAAAGTGAAAATGGGAGAGTTAGACTTTCTTATCTTGATGCTCCTATTCATTCAGTCCTCCAGTAAGAATCAATTACCTAAAGAGCTAGTTTAGACATAACTGGGTAAAAAAACAATTACCTTGAGCCTGTAAAGGCACAGATGTACTGACAGACCGTGCAGCTGCAGGGAAGGGGGGAGACAGTGTGTGAGAGAGAGAGAGAGAGAGAGAGAGAGATTTCCAAAACTGCCAACAGATGCTAGTCATGGTAATGTTTGCATTGACCACAGATCTGAAAAAAGTATTTAGATCCGTTTCTTGTACAATCCATGTTTTTGTAGTAAAGCTCAGAGGCTCCATACAGCTGATTCTGCACCGATGTCCTGTTCCGTTTGGTCAAACTGGGCAATACTTACCAAACTGGAGCGCCCAGGCGGAGCTAGCGGGACCGCTCCGCAAAGACTTCATCAACATGGAGGCCATACTGTCCCTTAAAAAACAAACACACAGACAAACAATCAGACTGACTTTCAGACACCTCCACGATGGATTCCCTGCCTTCATCACTGAACGAGTAATTATGACTATCAGGTCGACTCGCGATTACAACTTAATCTTTGGTCCTTAGATTACAATTACTGACAAGATGTCAACTCCTACAGTGGCGCCAGATAATGAACAATAAGCAAACATTTTGTTTCATATTAAGATGGTACTGGTCAATAACCTGCAATTTAACCCAGACAAAATTCGACGGCGTAATTGCGTGAGGCGTTAGTGTAATGTCCAGTTCACCAGGGTTCGGTATTGTAGTTTCGTCTTCGTGCAATCGTGTAGATCTGAACTGAGTTTAATAAGTTATATCATTAGTCAGTTAAAGTTTCAGTCAAATAACCGACACCGACCCGCCTCCGGTTAATGGTGACCCTTCACCTAGTTCCGCTGCTGTCTGACTTGACAAGGGCAGCAAGAACTGGGTTAGAGCCAAACCTTCCGTCTATGATCAATGTAAACACATATTCGCAATTTCCTTAAACTGCAAATAAAACATTCTTTCAACAGAAGCACTGCTGGAAGTAAAATTTACACTTTACTGAATACGAAAAGTGAAAACAGCTACATGAGATGGCTTAGCTAGTTAGCCTGACTCATTTATGCTGTCAAAAAGGGTCCCAACGACAACTCACAGGTTTCATAATATACAAGTTCACTATTAAGCAAATAAACCGTTGTTGGTGAATGGCACATATAAAAATGTTTACCCAACCTACTTTTTCGGTCTTAGTGAAGAAGTGCCTCTCTCTCAGCTCCGTCTCTATCTGAGTTTGATATAGGACTACAAAAATAGGTTTATTTTGAAAAGACCCCTATTGTTTTAGTAGATAATATATATGCCAGTATAAAATAAATTTAACATTGAACATACATCGAAAGCGATTTCAAATATTTAAATAATTTTGCATTAAAAAGAAATTGAAATCTAAGTGCATATTTTTAATTCCTTAATCCAAAAGAAACATGTGCGTTTGCAAGTACTTTTTGTAACGGCGCTATAATAGTTGCCTTCAGAGGCACTAAAGGTCTTCATTCCAGTTGCGCCGTCTGAGTTTATTGTGTCAGCTACACTTGAATGGCAATGGCGAGTGCGAGAGCAGTGGGTATACTGAACAAATTTGCAGCTTGCAAATATTCTCATTTCTCACGTAAGTTCATGCTTTATATATGCGGTTCTGGGCACTTTGTATAAACTTTTTGTTTACTTTTTGGTGCTACTCTGGTGTGTATGAAACTTTTGTACACTTGGCTTTCAGCAGAAGACACCTCGGTGAACTTTCACCTACTTTGTCTCAGCGCGAGGTTAGATGGAGGGCTTGGTGTCAGTGATCATGAGCTGTGTAATTCTGAGACCTAAATAGAGCCCAAAGAACTTATGACTCCATTTTTAAAGTTCATTGTAACCTCTGTATCCATATCAAAACCCGTAGATACTCGCTTTAAAGTTTGAATGAGTTGTTTTGATGATGTCATTATGCGTCGCATTAAGTAAATATCTGATGATCTAGACATTTTCCTCTGCACAGTCACTTGCCCTACTAAATTCCTTTGGGTGTCTCTCACGGTATTTGCTGTCCTTTGCAAATATGCCAGGTCGTAAGCACTGCCGTAACTCTTGCCTGTCTGCATCAGGTTTTGCCTCGTGAAAGATTTGCTGTATAAATTATATTCTGTATTCATAGCTTTAGCTCGCCGGAGCTACTATTTGACCCCTGTGTTCTAAAACTGATGCACACACACACACACACACACACACACACACACACACACACACACACACAGGCATACAGTTGTTGTAACAGGTGACAGACTCTGTCTTAGTGAAGATTCGCGGAGTTACATGTTGCTGTGATAAAGAGTGACATAACCTCAGTCACCAGTTTATCTAACTACAGCATCTCCATCATGATGGGATTTCAGTGTAATGTTATGTGGTATTCAGTTTAACATGAATTGGTATGGATGGATTGATGTTGTAATCGACTCTCATTCTTATGTAAGTCTGTACACTATAATTAATCTAATTACTGATTTCTGTTTTCCAGAACTAATGAATCAGTTGAAACCTATATGAGTGGCATGTTTGTGAGCTGTTTGTAACTGTTACACACACACACACACACACACACACACACACACTTCATGCATTGCATGTTTAAACACATTCAGACACACACACACTCACACAGAATGGTGGATGCTTTATATTTGGACTGGCACGTGTGAAGCAGTGAGGTGAAGTGGAAAGGAAACTGGGGCAGAGGTTAGATTGTCTTTGTTACTGTGACAAACATTCAGGACAAAGTTCATCATTTCCCATTCTGGTCTCCTGTCCTAATCTTAACCCTAATCCCAACTCAACCCCACTCCACCCCCATTCTTGTCCTTGGTCTCCCCACTCCAAGGTTATCTGGTGGCTACTACCCACACCAATGGGAAGGTACTGATGACCGCAGGGATCCTATTGATACTGTTTATATTTGTTAAATAATAATGTTTTGGTTCTTTGTGGTTAAGTCCTTTGTGAAAGCAGAGCAAAAGATGAAGTTATTAAAAAAATTGACATTTCTGATAAACATGCAGGGGTCTGATCTCACTGACAGAGTTTAGGAGAGATTGGAAATCAGTGACATTTTCACAAACCAAAAGCCAGAGTGGACATTTCAGTTTATGTTGTGTGGTAAACTCAGTAAAAGCCAACCTGTTTTAGTTTAGTGTGATTTTGTATGCGTTGTTATTTTGGTTTACTCTGATTGTGTGTCTGTGTGCATATGTTTGGTGTGCTTTTGTTTGGTGTGTTTGGTGTGCCTGTGTTTGGTGTGCCTGTGTTTGGTGTGCCTGTGTTTGGTGTGCCTGTGTTTGGTGTGTGTGTGTGTGTGTGTGTGTGTGTGTGTGTGTGTAGATCATGGCCAGCGGAGCCTCTCTCTGTCTGCTGCAGCCCTGCAGAGTGAGTCTTATTACAGCACTCTTTTATTACACTATAATGTTTACATCACACCGCATGATTAATGTTTGCTTTGGTTATCATCTCAAAATTCCTGTGATATGATCTCGATCTCTCTCTCTCTCTCTCTCTCTCTAGCCCGAACTCATGTTAATTATGAAGTTAAAGATGACGTGGCAGTTGTGCGGATCAATGACCCAAATTCCAAGGTCAGCACTGTTATGTGAATCTACTGTATATACTGTGTGTGTGTGTGTGTCTGTCTATCTGTCTGTTTGTCTGTCAGTCAGTCATTAATTTCAAACTACAGTTTCAGTTAATTTATTCAGCGTGTGTGTTTGTTCGTATGTGTTTGTTCATGCGTCTGTGTGTGTGTGTGTTCACGTGCATACAGGTGAACACACTTTCGGTGCAGATGCAGGCAGAGATGACTCAGGTGATGAGTGAAATTTGGGGAAACTCTGCAGTGAAAAGTGCTGTGCTCATCTCCACCAAACCAGGCTGTTTCATCGCTGGAGCAGACATCAAGTACACACACACACACTACTCACACCACTCACTCACTGCACACACACACACACACACTCACACACACTCTCCCACACATTGGAATTTTGAGCACATGGTATAATGTCCCACTGAAGTTATACAACAGTCTCTCTCACTCTCTCTCTCTCTCTCTCTCTCTCTCTCTCTCTCTCTCTTTCTCTCTCTCTTTCTCTCTCCCTCTATCTCACTCACTCACTCTCTCTCTCTCTCTCTCTCTCTCTCTCAGTATGATTCAAGCATGTAAAAGTGCAGAGGAAGTGACTTCACTGTCACGGGAAGGACAGAAGATGTTTGAGAAGATAGAGAACTCGCCCATCCCCATCGTGGCCGCCATCAACGGCTCCTGCCTGGGCGGCGGCCTGGAGGTCAGGCCTCTATCATGTGACCTGGATATGACTCCACTCCACCTAGGAGAGAGAGAGAATGCAGATAAAGATCTTGCCAGATAGATGAAGATTGTATTTAGATTGTCCTGTCATTTCTCTGGTCTGTCGCAAAAGCAGTAAATGTAAAGCCAACACAAACCATGATTACCATGTTAATGGTTTGGTCTTGTTTTTGAGAAACACACACAGTCAGTAGGTCAAATGGAGTTAATGAGTCATTTGTTCTAATGCAGTATGAATGACTGTACATGTATCTGTGCGTAGTTTGCCATTGCCTGTCAGTACCGTCTTGCGACGAAGAGTAAGAAGACGGTTCTGGGAACGCCTGAGGTGATGCTGGGACTGTTGCCTGGGGCGGGGGGCACTCAGAGACTCCCCAAAATGGTGAGGACTTTCTCCACATTTCTCTGTATAAAAAAGGCTTGGAATTTATACTCACTCCCTAACTTGGAATTTATAGATACTCCCTAACCTAAAATGGTGAGGATTTCTCCAATGGAGCTTCATTATGCTCTAAAACACACAAACTCCAGCCCCCTTGGGGAGACCTTCCAACAGTTAGTCATAATGAGATGAATGTACAGATTACTCAGTATTGAGCCATCTGCATTCCTCTCTACATCTCCATATCACCAATGATTACCACACGATTTAGATTGTGTGTGTGTGTGTTAGGTGGGGCTCCCAGGTGCCTTTGACATGATGCTGACGGGCAGGAACATTCGGGCTGATAGAGCAAAGAGGATGGGTCTGGTTCACCAGCTCATAGACCCACTGGGTGAGTAAAGACTCTGCGAACATTTCAGTCATTTGGTAGGTATTGGTGCTCAGTGTGTGTGTGTGTGTGTGTGTGTGTGTGTATGTGTATGTATGTGCACCTTTATTTTTATGTGTATTTGATTGTAAGTCTGTAATAATCTGTTTGTTGTTTGTAGGCCCAGGGCTTAAGAGTCCGGAGGAGAGAACTATACAGTATCTTGAAGAAGTGGCAGTGGGTGTGGCTAAAGGACTAGCCAGTAAGAAAGTATCAGCAAAGAAAGAGAAGAAATTCATGGAAAGTAAGACACACACACACATTCAGACACACATCTGGGCATTTACACTTTAACACTCAACCCTGTTCTCATGTACATATTCTTACAATGCTGGAAAATGTTTGTGTTTGTCAGAGGTGCAGGACTTTGTGATGGGAATTCCCTTGGTGAGAAAACAGATTTACAAGACGGTCCAAAATAAAGTTATGAAACAAACCAAAGGCCTTTATCCTGCTCCACTCAAAATTATAGAGGTATACATACACAGTCATTCACTCTCACACACAAATACACACACTGTCTCAGGCATAGTCACACACACACACACTCACCCCTAATGCCTTATGCATGTGTTAGTGTGTCCAGACTGGCGTTGAGAAGGGACCTGAAACTGGATACCAGACTGAGGCTCAGGTTAGTACTACTAAACTGTTATTACTGCTCTATCTCCGTCTGTCTTTACTGTATCTCTACTGTATCACTGCTTTGTCGCTACTGTACCCTTCTCTATTAATACTCTGTTAGTACCATATTAATTCTCTCCCACCACATAACTTCACTTGTACTGCCATATCTACCGCGCTATCACTGCCATCCTACTGCTCTAGTACTACCATAGTACTGCTTTATCACTGTCATCCTACAGCTCTATTACTGCCGTATTCCTACCCTATCACTGCCATCCTACTGCTCTAGTACTACCATAGTACTGCTTTATCACTGTCATCCTACAGCTCTAGTACTGCCATAGTACTGCTCTATCACCACTCTGTTGCTGCCCAGTGGCTACTGTATTACCGCTCTATCACCGCCATATCCTTCTCTATTAAAACTCTATTACTACCATATTGCAGCTTTATTACTACCATATTACAGTTTTATTAGTACCATATAAGTGTTCTATTAGTACTATAATACTGCTTTATTACTACCATATTACTGCTCTGTCTCACTGTGTAGCTGCTCTGTTACTACCCATAGTTCTTCTATTACCACTCTGTCATTATCATAATGTTGTTCTATAACTGTTCTATTACATTACTGCTCCATCTTTTGATGTATAAAAGTGTTAGTGCACCGCTACACACACAGAAATTACAACTGTACATGTAATTGTCATGACCCATTCCAGCAACTAGTAAATTACAGATCTACCATACTGACTGTTACAGTGCTGTTAAAAATTAAACAGACATCTCTAACTGTCGTTATATAACTACTGTTACTTACACATCTGATACAGCTGCATGACAACTGCCCATCAGCAGCATCACAGAACTCACTCACATATACTTCTGTACTCTTAAAATCTGTATTCCAAGGAACTATAGCTCATATTCTCAGTGTTTGTAAGTCTAGACGGGTTGTTATGATTAACCTTTTTTTTTGTTTGTTTTGTTTTTTCCCAGAACTTTGGTAAACTTGCCATGACATCAGAATCCAAAGCCCTGATTGGTCTTTATCATGGGCAGGTGGCCTGTAAGAAAAACCACTTTGGGAAACCAGAGAGAGAAGTGAAGTACGTTCACAGGGTGGGGCCAGAAAAGAAGAGCCAATCAGCATATAATGGGATGCCGCTGTAATGATTTTTGTTGTTTGTTACTGGACAGAAACTTGGCAATCCTGGGGGCGGGGCTGATGGGGGCGGGCATTGCACAGGTGTCTGTGGATAAGGGCGTGGCCACCATACTGAAGGACACCACAGATGAGGGGCTGGCCAGAGGACACCAACAGGTCTATAAAGGGTAAAGGACACACACATACACGGACTACCTCTACACTCACTCACAATTTAACACACACTCCAATACACATATTCACACACGCAACTACTGTACATAGTTGCAAAACATGCAAACCCAGTGCAATGCAAACCCAGTGACACACACAGACAATTACACACACATACTCCAGCAGAATTTTCAGTGGCAGGTGCTGTAGTACAAAATATAAACTAGTAATTTCATCTAACTACCACAAGGGGGAGTATTAAGACACAACAGCTGTGACTGCATGATCTATTGCAACAATCTGCAGCGATTACAGGCCTTGCTGCAGTACCAATTATGGCCACAAGAGGTCACCCCCGTAGCACGGCTGTAACCTGAGTGTGTTGAGTTGGAAAGTTTTTTCACTTCTAAATGTTGACTTCACAGTCTGAATCATAAGATCCTTTAGACAGATCTATAAAACTCTCTTGTATTATTCCTTAACCTTAAATCACTTTGATATGTATTTTTTAAGAGTATCTGTGTTCTCATGCTTGTGAGTCTTGTGAGTTTCAAGACTTGTTTAACAGATATCTCATCATAAAGGCTAGATCTGAGACTAATTTAAATAATGTGTTTACATTAAGTCAAATATTGGTTCATTTTGACACTGAATATGAAATGATCAATGAAAATTCATATTATTGGACCTAAATTCTGAACTTTGAAGGCCTCTGGAGATGAGCTCTTTCAGCGTCCAGGTCTGAAGGCCTTTAAAGGGTTGTGTGTGTGTGTTTTTTTTGTTCCAGACTGAACGACAAGGCGAAGAAGAAGAGCATAACGACATTTGAGCGGGATGCGACGCTGTCCTACCTGAACGGGCAGCTGGACTACCGCGGCTTTGACAAGGTGGACATGGTTATCGAGGCTGTGTTCGAGGACCTGTCAATCAAACACAGAGTGCTCAAAGAGGTGGAGGCGGTAAGTGAACTGAGCACTGTATGTAAACAGAGTTTTCTTAAATATTGTCTCTGCTATGGTAAATTCATGCAACTGCTGTGTCTACGTACACAACGAATCCCTAGTACTACTGTGCATGTTAATGACTACTTTCTCCTCTGTGTGTGTGTGTGTGTGTTATGTGCAGGTGATCCCTCCTCACTGTATCTTTGCAACCAACACATCAGCTCTGCCTATTAAAGACATTGCTGCAGCCAGCAAGAGGCCAGAAAAGGTTTGTGGTTTGCGTGTGACTGCATCTGTTGATATAAATGTAAATGAAGCTGTGTATGTAAGTGTGTATACATGTGTGTGTGTGTGAGAGAGATGCATTATTTTTCCCCAGTGGTTAAGATGCAGTAGTGTGTGTGGTGTGGGTCTATTGAGCATGTCTGTGTCTGTGTCTGTGTCTGTGTCTCTGTCTGTGTCTGTGTGTGTGTGTGTGTGTGTGTGTGTGTGTGTGTGTGTGTGTGTGTGTGCATGGACGGATTATCATAACCACTGGCCCTAGACACAAACTCACCATGGGCCCCTACCTACACACGCAAATGGTACACGCGCACTGCGTGTGCCCTCCCCAGGCACACAGACTTGGGTTGCACAATAGCACAGGGCAACCCACAACCACATGTATATTCGTTATTTTTAATTACTGCCATTTTAGGTCTGTTTTGTTCTATACATGCCATGTACAGCACAACATTTACATCTTTTTCTGATTTCACGCTTTGCCAACCTGCTAAGCGTGCGTTTCTCCATGCCGACCGCGAAATTGACACTTGACCTATAGCCTACGTCATAACGACATTATGTGATTTAATCGGCTAATTTACAAAACGTTCAAACAATATCATAGTCATACTACATTTTCAAAATGGCCTTTACTCCATTAAATACTTTACACATTGAAAAAAGAAAATAATAAATCTTAAGGCCAAGGGTCCCCATCGGCTACAGGGCCCTGGGCACATGCACACTTTGCCCATGCAGTAATCCATCTATGTGTGTGTGTGTGTGTGTTTCAGGTGATTGGCATGCATTATTTCTCTCCGGTGGATAAGATGCAGTTGTTGGAGATCATCACCACGGCGAAGACGTCTAAAGACACCACAGCATCCGCAGTCGCAGTCGGTCTCAAACAGGGCAAAGTCATCATAGTAGTCGGGGTAAGACCCCTTTGTCCGTGCGCGTGCGCCTGTTTGTGTTTTAAACACATTATCTGTGTGTGTGTGTGTGTGCAAGGTTTAACTGTGTCTTTCGCTCTCCGCCTGCAGGATGGTCCAGGCTTCTACACCACTCGCTGTCTGGCCCCTATGTTGGCAGAGGCTGTGAGAGTACTGCAGGTTTGTCACTGGCCTAACACAACCAAATGACTGAGACAATGACTGTGTCTCACACACACACACTGATACAAGTACATCAGAACACAGATGACAATTTGAGTTTTAACAGTAGCTAAAATTGAGTTTAAAATTGGAAATACATTAAGTCAGAAATAGTGTTAGAATGCATTCCTATCTTCTCCTGTCCCATTGTCTGTTTCCACAGGAAGGGGTGGGCCCTAAGAAGCTGGACTCCCTGACCACAGGGTTTGGATTTCCGGTCGGCGCGGCAACACTAGCGGACGAGGTTGGCATTGACGTGGCAGCTCACGTGGCAGAGGATCTTGGGAAGGCGTTTGGTACACGGTTTGGAGGGGGGAATGTGGAGGTGCTGAAAACCATGGTGCAGAAAGGCTACAAAGGTAGAGCTGCATGATTAAAATATACACACGCATGAGCACACATGCATACACACGCGTGCAGATTCACTCATTTAGACATATATATTCAACATGATCATTAAAGACACTGTAATAGCTGTGTGGACACACACACACACACACACACACACACAGATATACAAAGACACTGAATACGCACACACACAAGGTCAAAACACACTGTGTTAGGCGAATGAAAGGAGAATGAAACTCGTGTGTGTGTGTGTCTGTCTGTCTGTCCTGTTTCCAGGCCGTAAGTCTGGTAAGGGCTGCTATGTGTATGAAGCTAAATCCAAGGAGAGGAAGGTGAACTCTGGAGCTGAAGAGATTCTGAAGAGTTTCAAACTCGCAGCACCCCCTGCTGTGTAAGAACCATAATTACACCCACAGTAACACACGCGCATTCTGGGAATGAAAAAGGTGTTGAATATGAGCTGTTGTGTGTTAAATCATCTGTGTGTGTGTGTGTGTGTGTGTGTGTAGGAGTGGAGATGAGGATGTGCAGTTCCGACTGGTCTCTCGCTTTGTGAATGAGGCAGTGCTATGTATGGAGGAGGGAGTTCTGCCCGACCCTGTGCAGGGAGACATCGGAGCTGTGTTTGGACTGGGCTTCCCTCCCTGCCTCGGAGGTAATGATCACACACACACACGCGCTGACAAAGACATGTTCACACACACACCTACACTGAGTCATAAATTTATGAAGTGTGTTTGTCAGAGATGATATAGGCAGACACACCTCAGTAGTGTTGTGACTAAGTAAATATATGTGTTTTCCCACATAAGAAATTAAAAGGAAATGACTGTACACAAAACATGACAGTGTTGGTCTTGACCAAGAACTTTCTGGAACACTACAGTTTTTCCTCTCATGTTCGTAAGGTCCCTGATTCGTCGGTCCTGTGTTTGGTTCTGATGATTTTGGGCTGGGTGAGGTCTCAGTGCCTGGTTCTGTGTTTCAGGTCCATTCCGCTTTGTGGATGTGTTCGGGGCAGACAAACTGGTCCACAAGATGAAACGTTATGAGGATGTCTATGGAAACCAGTTCACCCCGTGCCAGCTTCTACTGGACCATGCCAAGGATACCAGCAAGAGGTTCCATAAGTAAACCTGGCTCAAAGTGCGCCATGACCTCTGACCTCCGGCCAGTACACAGCTCATCTGCCCACAGTCAGCTGCAGACTGAAGACTTTTGCTTATCATGAAAAAAATGCTTCGAAACATTAAAATCACGGTGTCATATCTGAAAATTACATTGCTTCCTATTTCATACCATCTAAAAACAGACGAGGAGCATGGTTAAAAACTAGCATGCGTCTGTTGTTAACAGTTTCTCTTGTCAAAAATGATTTTCTAACCAGCGAGGCGATGTCAGGAGAGATGGATAGTTTGACTGTGACAGCGATAACATCATAACATAATCAAAGTTCCTGAGGATGATGTCAGTGCTACGGTTAACCTGCATTTCTGGACCCATTCACCCTGCTCATCTCTGAAACTTCATTACGAATGTTCATTATACACCTCTCACATTAGCTTTATCATGGTCCCTTCTCTTCTTCTTCACACTGAGAAATCATTTCACTCAGTAGTGTGTTTATATGTTCATTTCAGTTATTTATTAATGGCTGTACAATACACAATTCATGAGAGCATTAATATTTTTCTTGTGAAAAAAGGGTAAAATATTGTCAAGGCACTGGGACAGCGTTATGCGCAGCTGTCCTCTGTACTCACTGTGCCTTCAGATTCTGGGAATAGCCTTTTTTTTCCTTTGCACTTTTCAGTTTTTCAATGATGGAATTGTTCTGTTATTGTTTTTGTATAGTAGTTTTTCTTGTCTCTGATTGGTCTGTGATGGATTCTGATGCAGTTTGTCCTTTGACCCAGTGAATGTTCCCAATGTTCTGAGCGTCCCAACCACACCCCCACCCCCCGCCTTCCCCTCCCTGTTAACTTTCCTGAATAAAAGTGAGATTCTCAAACACCGTTTCCATGGTAATGTTGAATATTTGAAGAGATGGATGTTTGGAAGTTAAAAACATACCCACTGGGTTTGTATTTAGGAACATTTGCTCACTTAAATCAGTAGAACTCCACAGGTTTCTCAGGGACTAATTACAACTCTGATATACAATCTGTCCCCCAAATTACAACTCAGACATACAATTTGTCCCTCACATTTTCAACTCAGACATACAATCTGTCCTTCAAATTTTTAACTCTGACATACGATCTGTCCCTCAGGGACTATGCTCTGAAAGCTAGGGACAGGCCTGAACCATTGTCTGCTGTGTGACTGTGTTAGTGTCCATGTGTACAAACACAGGTATTCAGTCACCCTAAAGCCCATGAAATACATGTTACTGATCACAGGTATTCAGTCACACTAAAGCCCATGAAATACATGTTACTGATCACAGGATTCTCAGTCACACTAAAGCCCATGAAATACATGTTACTGATCACAGGATTCTCAGTCACACTAAAGCCCATGAAATACATGTTACTGATCACAGGTATTCAGTCACCCTAAAGCCCATGAAATACATGTTACTGATCACAGGTATTCAGTCACACTAAAGCCCATGAAATACATGTTACTGGTCACAGGTATTCAGTCACACTAAAGCCCATGAAATACATGTTACTGGTCACAGGTATTCAGTCACCCTAAAGCCCATGAAATACATGTTACTGATCACAGGTATTCAGTCACCCTAAAGCCCATGAAATACATGTTACTGACCACAGGTATTCAGTCACCCTAAAGCCCATGAAATACATGTTACTGATCACAGGTATTCAGTCACCCTAAAGACCATGAAATACATGTTACTGGTCACAGGTATTCAGTCACACTAAAGCCCATGAAA
>NC_044502.1:18535021-18567521 GCF_902362185.1 Chanos chanos
CTCAACACCACCCCCAATACCAACTACATCCTCAATACCAACTACATCCTCAACACCATCCCAACACCAACCACATCCTCAATACTACCCCCAACACCAGTTACATCCTTAACACCACCCCAACACCAACTACATCCTTAACACAATCCTAGCACCAATCCCGTGACCAGCCATGTCAGCACCACCCCGAACACTAATGCCACCACCAACACCAACTCCAGTAGCAGCTAATTCCTCAACACCACCCCAACACCAACACTATCACCAGTCCCAACGCTGTCATGAAAAGGCGCATATTTCTTCCACATAAAGGAATGTAAGAGTAATTACTAAATAATATGGATACAGCATTGGCACTCACTTTTAATGTTAGATAAAAAAATAATAAAATAAAAAAAGATTGTATCATCCATCCTGCTATTTGTCATAAAATCCTCCAGTCACTGCCCTGACCTCATCTCTGTGTAGCTCAACTTTGTGCTATAACTGACAGGCGCTGTTCTGCGGGCCCCTTCTTTTACAGTACACATCAGAGCTGTGGAGCTGCAAACTAACGTCTCTGCTTGCAATGCTCAAACCCTAAACCACATCACAGCATGTCAAAACCCTGTTTTTTCCCTTCTGCAGAGCAAGCATCACCAAAGACTCTTTCTTTGATCTGGTTTCAGTGCGCAGAAAAAGACTCATGAACAACGCAGACCCTTCATGTGAGTGAATCACAAAAAACCTAAAACAGAAAATATTACATTTCTCTACCAGTCTGGTTAAGGCTTGGATATTTTTTCTGTCTCTGTGTAAGCATGCTAGGATATCCTTAACTGAACACACACATTAGGAGCAGTGTTGTTAACGGAGTGTTTTAACATGGGGGAGTGGGGGTTTCACAGGATACTTTTCACCAAAGTCGTCAACCCTCCTCAGACTCAACGGGCGTGTACACATGTTATTTATTATCACGTGTAAACTAGACTATCCACACTCACAGTTTCTGCTTCTTATTTTTATCACGCGTGGACTGTAATATCTACAGTTTCTGCTGTCCAGTGGTGCTATAAGAAGTAACTGTAATAGTGTCATTTGGGTTTTCTGAGAAATCAATAATGATGTCGGCTTAATGCGAAACTGTAACTTCCCTTGTGATTGTGAATTTAGCAAAGAAGCTAACTTCATAATTCTGAATTTAAACAGCAAAGTGCAATATAGAAGCAAGTTAATAAATGATATATATTTATAATGTTTTCTACTGTTAAAAAGATATTCAGTCAGACAGTGTCATGTTACTTTGTATAAAGAAAGGGATTCTGTTTGAGGAGGAAAAAACCATGAAAAATGAGATACAGTTAGTTGTAGCTCAAAACCAGTATTTTTTTTATGTACATATGTGCCTCAAATATTTTAATTTTGTCTTAAGTTTATCCTGGTTCAAACAAAATTATGCTCAGAATTATGCTGTTGCTGTCACTGTTTGTCTTTTACTGTCTCTGTTGTGTTTGTGTAATAGAATGGTATATTCTGTGATGACAGACATTGACTGTATTCCAAAGGCATGATGACATTTCATGTTTGTAAATACTGTTTGCCATGGGTCATGTGACTCTTACATGTCTTTGAAACAAAGTACAGAGTTGCCATGAAACCCAAAGAGGAAATATGTCTTCCCATGAATGCACTGGGTTGTGTTATTTTATTTTATTATTTTTTTCAATGTTGTGTCCTAAAATGTTTTTGTGATCTCAGCGATATGATTAATTATTATGCTAAAATCAGTTCTTTGATTGTAAAACAGGTGAGTTCATTTTGTGCACTGTGAAAGCGTTTTATTTAATAAACTCTTTTGGTGAATTAACTGTGTGTGGATTACATTATCAGTTCTGTAACACTGTACCGGCAGGACTAGTTAAGTGAAGGGACAGACAGCTCAGGTAGCTTCGGTTTACTGTCCGCCCACACACATGACTCAACATCATCACGATCTCACTATGAATAAGGCCGTCACAGAGATTAAAGGCTTGAAAACATGCGGTGAACATTTTCGGAGAAAAAAAATTACCATGTGTTCATTCCCTAAGATAATCCTGTACTGAAATATACAAACGTCCCCAAAGCTAAAGGTTATAATGAACCTACGGAATAAACATGTCGTCGTTTGTGATTACAATCAGTGTGTTCCGAACATCAACATGTTCTCACCAGCAAGGGGCGCTATTTACTCATCCGTCGGCTTCAAATCCCTCAAACGCTCACGTGTTTTTAATTGCTGCATCGCAAGCAGGTGTGTCTTTCAAATTCGGATTGGTGAGTCATTCACACTGATGACTTTCTTTTTGATTTTAGCAGGGGTGGAAAAAGTAAAAGCAGAAGTACTCTTGCTTAAATCAAATCAAATAAATAAATAAATACTCTAAGTAGAGTTAAAGTATCCCTCCTGAAAAATACTTAACCCTTTTTGTAAATGAGTGACTATTTTACTCTTGTCAGATTAACTCCACTTAGAGTACTTTTTTTTAGCAAGAGTACTTCTACTTTCAATCTTTCCACCCCTGGATTTTAGTGTACCTTACTATGCAAAATATGCACACCTACGTGGGTTTTGAAACAATTTCTTAGTGAAACCTTAAAAATCGAGGGGGTTTGATTCTGGCTGGTGAAAATGATAAAAATTTATTCAGCCTTGTGACTCTTGACTTTTTTTTCTTCCAAGATAAAGAAAGAGCGAAATCGTTTCCTGTACGCTTGTGGTCTGAAGTAACAAGCTCCCCTCTTCCTGCGTGTCATTTCCTCTCCAGTTTCCACCGCCTTTTCTCAATCTGTCGTTTTAACCGCCCGTTACTGTCGTCTGTCGTTTTAACCACCCGTTATCTCTGATGGCTGAGCGGAGGGTGTGAGCAAAGTCGTGGTTACTCCTCCCTCTGCACATCTGCCCCCTCTTTTTCTTAGCAGGGTGACCAATTCCGACTGAATTAAAAGAATTCATGCTTTACTGAATCTCTGAACTGTTTGGAAAAAGGAGCAAAAGGAAGAAAGAAAGAAGAAAGAAAGACTAGAAACAAAGCTGTCCTGAGCTTACGACTCTCTCACTCTGAATGGGCCTTTTTAAAACTCCAGATGGACTTTGTACGGAGGCACTTCTGTGTCCTGTCTCAGATCAGACCTACCATGCGCTGATCAAATCAACAGTTTCTAATTCTGGCATTTGTCTTTGACAGTCTTTTTGTCACGTACACGTCACGGTCTTACAGAGCTGAATGAAGTAGCAACAAGACGTGACACATGCCAAACCCTACTCATTTACTGTCATTATACTCAGTCTCATCCAGGCATTTCAAACATTGTTCTCATTTCTGTACAAACATAATGAAACATCAGTCATTTCCATTCCTAAAAAATGCATGTTTGAAAAACAAACACTGTAGAAAAGCTGTAGAATTGGGGCATTCGGGCATCAGTGGTGGTAGTGTTATAGTCCCGTTTCTTGTCCGCAGGAGAGCACCCCAAAAGAGACAAGTCTTAGCACAGTTAGCCGGTGACTAGGAGGCTCTCCAGGGTCAGAGGATGTTTTAACCAAAGTAAAGCTTTAACACGCTGTCTAGCTGTAACAAAAACAAAACAAAAAATATAAACTAGCAAACAAAAAGAGCTTTAAAAGCATTTCAAACAAAGACAAATAACAATTTTGTTCTCTTGAAAGTGATGGTAGATTCCTCTGGGCTTCTTGTGAATAGCACATTTCAGTCGGACAGTTGTGCCGTAAAGATCACACACCTCCATGCAATTTAAAACTTTAAATAAAAAACACGTCTGTGCAACTAAGCTTCAGGTCACAACTGGCTCCATTAATGAGGCAGGACGGAAGAAAAAACGCTCTCTCAATCATGCCAGAATGCGAGCTTTCAGTCTGCTCATCTTAAAGAGGCAGTTATCACAGGGATATACTCCATTAAAGAATAAACTGTCCTTTTGGCCCTGGCATCAACTTCCTGTTTCAGGTTAACTCTTTCTGTCCCCCCTGTCTGCCATTCCAAACACTGGTATAAAACACACAGGTCAGTTCCTCCTCTCTTCATTCATGACTGAACACAATTCTTCTTCGACGTCTTCCTGCGTCCTCTCGCACCTGGAGGGAAGAGATGGAAAAAGGGGGGGGGGCAGTGGGTCACTAACTGAAAACAGGACAGATAGCAGTATTTTTACAGTACATTTCTACAGAAGTTTTGTCATGTCAGCATGACCCCTGTGTCTGAGTTCAGCACAGTCTGATTCTCTCATCTCAGCTCAAGTTCATGATCACTACTGCCTGGGTTAGCTCTGATGTTATGTATGCTAGTGCAAACCTGAAATCTAAATTCTTCAAACTGGGGTTTCTAAGTAAACCAGTGTCGAAAGAGAAACACAGGGAGTTGTTTTACAATACTGAGACATACCATTCTCCGTATCGGTGTTGATAGCCTGAAGAGACAAACTCCTTTGGCCCAATTTGGACTTTTTGGCATGGAATTTCACTGCTAGCGGCTTCTCAGTTAAATCAAACGAGTCCTCAACCTCAGACGTGTTGTCGTCCTCTGAGATTTTCTGAGTGGAGAGGTGCTTATTGATTACTGCCTTTTCTTCATTTTTAGTGTCTTTGCTATGATTAACTGTTGTTGTATCAGGCCTCAGACTGGTTGTGTTAGAATCCGGGCCATGAGTTGGTTTCTTTGTATTCTGATTCTGGTTGGTTCCGTTAGAATCTGGGCTGTTATTCACTTTCTTTGCGTCTTGGTTCTGATTGGTTGCCTTGGAATCTGGGCTATGATTTGCTGTCTTTGCTTCTTGGATCTGATTGGGCGACCTGGATTTCAGGAAGTTACGGAAGGAGCTGCGTTGTTTCTTAAGTCCAAAGGCAGGTTTCTTTGATTCTCCCTTGTCTTCCTCTGTATCCACAGTGGAAGCGTCCGCCTGAGGCAAAACACCATTTGACTGCACATTACTGCCCCCGTTGGCCTGGAGGAGGTTCTTCACAATCTCCGCTGAGTTCTGTCTCATGTTTTCCCTCAGCACAGAGAGGTCTTGCAAAGACCCACTGTAAGGCATGCCACTCCCCACCACAAGAGCATACTTGGGGTTGTGGTACTTGTGGGCAGGTACCTTAAAGTCAGTCTTTTTGGAGTCACCCACAGAGACCTGGAAACGGGACACCTCTGGAGACTTGGCACTCGAGGCTGGTGTTTTCAGCTTGGGCACAGCCATGGGAGGCTTACTGATGTTGAATTCCCTGTACAGGTCAACTTTATTAGACACAGCGTACAGTTCCCTGAAGTCGTTGTCATAGAAGTCCACCACCTGACCAGACATGACTGTGATCGTATTCCGGTTCATTCGAGAGGAGCTCCAGGTAAAGCTGGGAATGAATGAATGAATGAATGAATGAATGAATGAATGAACCAGGCACTGTCTGAGTGAATGAGGAATTCCTGATGGAGCTCTGATACCAACCTGTAAGAACCAAACATGACTTTTTCACCGTCCACCAGCATGTACTTTGAGCAGAGGGATCCTGGGAGTTTGCCAAAGGAGAGCGCTAATCCTGAGCCCCGCAGACTCCGAACACGCAGATTCTACAGACAATATAAAGAGGGTTCAAATTCCAGAGAAACAAACCACAGATTAAACCAATTATCACTCTTTTTGTTCAACAATGGACCATAAGTGACTGTAAAACATAAGAGAAAGAGAAAGAGAGAGAGAGGTTGATTATAATCAGACACATTCATTATGGGCTCCTGACTTAAGCAAACACTGAAGATTACTTTGGCAGAGTAAAGGTGCAGGAAAAACTGACTCAAAACCCTTATGCATATAGGTGCGGCATTTCTATTTACAAAGAGAGAGGGAGAAACAGAGTTACAGAAAGGCATCTAGACTGCTCCACAGCCTTCTCCTCTGGCTTTATAAATTAGATCGAATTATGTTCAGTCAAGATTCTCAGAACTCTGAATATCCAGTTCCAAAAAAAAAACAAGGCGTATAAGAGCATTGCTAGTCAGAGAGGCTCAGTGCCAGTAAAGTTCAGGAAGCATAAGCAGCCATCATAGAGGGTAAGAGTTAGGTAGACAATGACACTCCACACAGATAACACTCATTGGCAGTGTGTCCAAAAGAAGAACAGTAATATGTCCTTCAGAAAGGAGCTGTCCTTGAAAGAGAGGAATCTGTTACAGGTATACACAAGGGATGTGCGTGTAAGCCGAAACATCAGCCAGCCACCCATAACAAAGAGCTTACTGAGAGCCTTTGGCTGGCTGAGTAAAACCAGGACAAGGGCCGAACAGAAAACCCTCTCAAACGTATGAACAGCCAGATCTGAACCCTAGGAAATTCTAGACATGAGTTTTAGTCATGTAAAACTCTGATGCTCTCCAGTCTGAGAACTGATAAGATCTGGTCAGGTTGAGAGGAAATGATGGCCTTAGAAACGCCCTCACCATACAACTCTGGTGCTATGATATTCTACTCTGCTATCAAACTGTTTGAAGGCAAAATTGTTAATCTAATCTTTCAGTGTGATGACTGACTGTAAGCACAATAGTTCAAGAAGACAAGGGGACAGTACAAAAGGATGAGATTTCTCAGTGCTTGATGGGGCAGCAGTTAACTTTGGGATCATGATAGTTAACAAAGAAAAACAGAGAAAGAAATTGCTATCCCACACCCTGATGGTCTCCTCTCTCAGGGCACTGGCCCATAGGAGCCTGGTCCTTACCCGGAGATGCTGAGCAGTGATCTGGAGGCGATTGCACATGTCTAGGAAGTGAGGAACACCAGTGTCATCCAACAAGATGTAGACAGCGACCCCACGCTTGGATGTAGCATCCAGAAGATCCTGCAGGATCTGCAAGTCTGTCAGGAGATCCATAACCACTGCCACAACCTGCCAAACACACACACGCATGCACACGCATACGCACACAGGATCACACACACGCACGCATACACACATGGGCACACACACACACACACAGAAACAGAGAGAAAGAAGTCAGGACATGATCTCATTGTGTTCTTGGAGCATTTAGAGAATACAGCGGAAACCGCTTATGGTGATCATGGTTATAGTGATCAACTGCGTATATGGATCAAAAAGATTAGGACAGAATCATACAAGTAGAGTACTATATAATTCACTTGTGGTAATCAAGTAGTCCACTTACAGTGTTCATTTTGGGTCTTTTTATACATGACGACATATGGAAAAAATTAAAACTATGGTAATTCTTTTTTTTTTTTTAACTTTACTTTGATTGGCCTACTTTGCAGCGTGGTAACTCGTCTGCTTGCAGCTAGCTACCTGAGGATACTGCTGTGAGCACAGAAATCATGATGGGAAAGAGAAAGTCATTTTCTCTCAGTGACAAACATAGACTCATCGAAGCTTATGACAAATTACCAAAAATGAGCCAATAAGATGCAGCAGTGAAACTTGGTGTTCCTCAGAATATTTTAAGTTAATAATTAAGTTAATTTTTTAGTTAGAAACTGAAAAATGCACTGAAACCCTGGCCAAGCTGTGGCTATGCATGTATTTGCACTACTTAGTATTTTTCAAACTGCACAATACCTTTGTGTTTTAGGCTATAGCCTAATTATAATTTGAACTACAATAAGATATATTTTATATACAGTACTGTACTGCATTATAGTGTACTTAATTTGCAGAACACTGTAATTTGAAAAGCGTTTGAAACAGCTGTACCGTATTTTGAAAGAGTCTATAAAATTCAGTAAATAGCAGCACTGTCCGTTTCATTACTTTATATTCACGTAATAAATATACAAATGTCAATTAAATGGTAATCTGCATGAGAAATAAAGAAAAAGAAAAAAATCGGGTATAATGAATCATCCACTTATAACGATCAGTTTCACCTGGACAGATGTGATCACTATAAGCAGTTTCAACTGCATTACATACCTGTAAATAGAACAGTGTCTATTGTTAATAAATGCGGGGAATAAGGAAACAAGCACACTGCAGTCACCCCAGCGGCCTGTTTAAAACAACACAAACCCTCTACATGTAATTTTCAGAGCAGGACTTGGAAAGAGAGAAGAACACAGTTCAGGTCTGGTTCAGCAGCAGTAGTGTGAAAAGTCCTTTGGTCTACTGTTTGCTGCGATGCAAATGCTTTTCAAAAAGAAAAAAGCAAGACCAGAAGGCTTAGTAATAAACATTCCTTTGAGTGAAGCATGCTGCTTGAGGCATGGAACAGGCAGGTATTGACAAGCACTAAATACCAACGAGAACAGCATCAATTGAACAATGGCCGGATTTGGTCTGAAATGGAAATGTCATAATTAACTAGAGAAACAAGTTCTCTTTAAATGTCAGAGTACTCAGCCTAGTGGTTTTCTTCTCTCTGTATTAACAAACTTCCTTCAAACTGACACACACACACACACACACACACACACACACATACTTTCTCTCTCTCTCTCTCTCTCTTCACGAATTTCATAGGGATCATCTTTCAAAATAAGCAATTTTATGACACAAAAAAGCTTCACAAGAGAAGCAGAAATTTCCATGAACACACAGACATGTTCCCCTGTCCTAAATATGGTCATTTCCCCCATAAGAGGAAATGATGCTTGTGTTTGCCTGTCCAAACAAACAAACAAACAAACAAACAAACAAAGGATCAGGTTGGTTAGTGTGTGTGCTGTGTGAGAGCAGCAGGGAGCTCCCCTGTGCTGTGCTGGAGGTAGACTGGCCCATTCTCCACAGTCATCATGAGATTTACAGCCCATTCAACATCACAGCCACAAAAAATACACAGAAATCTGCTCCCAAATGTGTTTTTTTTTACCTACCACAGACTCAAAGAAAACAAGCTTAACTAATGTTTATGAAACATCACACATTTATGAAATTCAAATGCATGATAAACATACAGGAGCAAAAAACAAACAGATTAGAACTAACTGCCAGTTGGTGTGTATGTAATATTATGCAAATGCAGATAGTAAAGAGAGATTGTCTTTCCACCGATGACTCATGAAGACATACTTTTTTGGCATTAAATAAATCTATTGAAATGTCAAAAGGGTATTCCCAATGAAATGGCAAAAATGCTATTATTCAAAACTCTGTTCTTCATGAGGTCTCTTTTCTTTAAAGGCTGGCCATTTACATTTATGAGCAGAGGTAATAAATTGGTGCCAACATTCTTCCTCACTATGGCAACTAGTTTTATTATGACATCATCATCATGCCCATTTGGGTCTGCTGACTGGTTTATACTGTTCTTTCCAAAGCCAATTTTTCCTCTGCTGGTGTCCATAACATTTAAAACTGAAAAAAGTCCGCTGCAAGCTCCAATTCCTGTTAAGTGACTCTACTCCTGCTATATTTGCATGTTTACTCAAGATGGAGGGGGGGGGGAGAGAGAGAGAGAGAGAAAGAGAGATGGAGAGAGAGAGAGAGAGAGAGAGAGAAAGAGAGCGAGCGAGCAAGAGAGAAACTACATGAGGGGTTTCAAATTGAGAAAATTACTTTTTTAAAACCTTTTAGTTCTGTAAATGTTTGCTCTGACCGTGAAATCACCTTGATATATCTGACTTTTACACAGCAGAATTCCACTAATAAACAGCATTTAAGTTTGGATGGAAGGACAATTCAGTCTCAAAAGTTGTTTGTCGCATCACCAACAGAACAAACATTTTAAAGAACTCTTGACTCAGGTGAGTCTTGACGAGATGACATTCTATTGTTCTGGTTCTATGTCCTAGCTCTCTGTGTTAACGGCCAGGTGACTCTTGACGAGATGACATACTATTGTTTTGGTTCTATGTCCTAGCTCTCTGTGTTAACGGCCAGGTGACTCTTGACAGGATGACATACTATTGTTTTGGTTCTATGTCCTAGCTCTCTGTGTTAACGGCCAGGTGACTCTTGACGAGATGACATACTATTGTTTTGGTTCTATGTCCTAGCTCTCTGTGTTAACGGCCAGTCTGTGTACCAGGGCTGGGCGTTCAGTGCCACCTCTGCTCTCAGGTGTGTGTGAGAGGCACAGAGGAATGAAAGAGGTATGAGTAACAAGGTTAGAACAAAAAAAAACAAAACAAAAAAAAATCATGATGCGGATGTACTTTTTAATATTATGTTGGCAAACCTTTGAGTCACACATACATACGCGCACGCATATGCGCGCACACACACACACACACACACACACACATACAGAGAGAGAGACAGACAGACAGAGAGAGAGAAACAAACAGCTCTAACATTAAGATCTATGACAAGCTGACCTTGTACGTATGTGAATACACCTGGGCTTGTAAAAACAAGCCCTTCTCACTCCAAACTTCGTCTTCATGTTCATTTCTCTTTTTTTCTTTTTTTACTTATTGTGCTTCAGACAATACCACACCATTTCTGTCAGACTCTAGCAGATTTAACTTGGCATTTGAGATTCCACTATGCTGTTTATATATTTTATACATTTTACTTTTTACCAATAAATTATATGTTAAAAAAAACCCATTACAAATATGCACATGGACATCTATCAAACACAGTGTTCCTCCATTCCATATTTTACTGAAGCGGTACTGATATGAGCTACAGATTTTTAAAAGTTAAAGAAGTGCAGCCAATGGGGGGTAAAAGTGAAGATGAACTTGCGCAGACGGCTGTTTTAAGTCTTGGGGAAACCGACTGTGTCATACAACAGCATATGACTGACAGAAAACTTCCTCAAGGCTTTTATTATGACAATCAAGCCTCAACTTGAAAACGAGGGCAGTGGTCCTTCTGTTAGAAAGAAGTGAAAAATGGTCACGCTTGTGTTCCTTGTACTGACATTTAACTAGTTCATAAAGCCATAAACTGAAACTGTTCCAATTCCTGAGAAAACGTCCTGCAAAACAGTAGTTTTCCCATGGGGAACATAGAGAATTTTTTAATGAACTCCCTACGGTTAATATAAAGGTCGGCTAAATTTCTGCTTTTTCAGTGGGTCAATGTTTTCTTTCTTTACTTCTAGTTGTATTCTTGTTTACATTTGGATTTTTAACGCGTGCGTGAATCCGCATCTGACCTACTGAGAAGGGGTTGATATCCTCACTTAAAAGTGAATCAGATGCTGTTTGGCCCGCCTCCTGTGACGTCGAATGAGATCAGTCACCTATCAGGTGACATACACCACTCAGAAAACCCTGTTCCGGCAAGTAACAGGTCCTTCTCAAAAATCATGTTGACTGTGAAAACTGGAAATACAACTTATCCGCGGAGTTCAATGGCGTACTGTACATCGATGCGGTTTAAGGTTTTTTTTTTTAGTACTTTACGGAGAATGAGCGTGTTTGTTGGAAAATACCGACAAAAAGCAAATGTTTGATCCAAAACCCATCTGATGTAGCCCACAGATAAGCGTTATAAATGACCTTATACCAGTCAGCAGCGCTGAAACTCCCTTTTAAAGGTAACTGTCGTCACAAAGCATTAATAACTGCTGGTGCAAAAGTCGTATAAGACAAACAAGAATGTTAAGTTATAGAATGTCACCTCTCTCTTTTTTAGACCATTAATTAGGCCTGTGTAACTTTTTAAACTGAGGAAAGGACGTTAAAACGTTCTAAATAAGACATCAGAAAAGCAAAGCTGTACTTGTAAATAACTGATTTACAATTAAACTAATGGTGATACAAATTAAATCCCTTTAACTTATGCTACCAAGACCACTAAATCTAGGTCGCTTAGTCACCCACCTTGTAGGATTCTTGGATAAGTCGCCGAACCACCTCTTTGATGTGGGGACTGTTCTCTTTGGGGGGGTGTGTATAAACGGATACTCGCGTTACCCCTTTATAAAATCCAGTGGGCGGCCAGCCAAGGTCTAACGGGGGGACCTCGGTGTCGGACATGGCCGGCCAGTAGGTAGAGTGGACTCCAGAATCCGTATTCGAGTCATGAGGAGACGGCGACACACAACTCTCTGAGTCGCTTTCCTTCTCATATTCTTGGAAAGTGTCTCGAAACCATGTAATTTCTTTTGCAGAGAGGAAATCTTTGGCATTGTCATCTTTAAGTTGCATCTTAAACGCGCCATCGCCGTTTTTCAAGAGCTGCTCGAGCGCAGCTCGCTGCTCCTCGCTGTAGTAAAACTCAGGTTTGGACTCCGGTATTTTTTCATTAACATGTTCGTCGTCCATGCATATCAACTGTGATTCGGCCATAGCAGCTGTTCTCTAGCGTAAACCAATTTCTCGCTTGACCAGGAACTTTCGACCGCTTGCTTGATAATATCAAGTGTCCAGGTGGCTTTCAGGAATATCAAAGCTGTTATAGTGGGCGGAGTTTCAGGAACAAAAAACCCAGTCAGGTGGAGTTACCTGAGCAACACGTGTAGAAAGGTTGCCTTTGTTTTAACGACAGAACTCGCAGTAAATTTAAGGAGACAGAAATTGAAGGAACACAAGAGAGGTTTATCTGGAATAAATTATTTATTCTATAAAAAAAAATGGTGTGATAGCCGGCACATGTCATTATTACCGCCTCAGTGCTGCGCGTGGGCTCTTTGGTTTACGCCTTGGTTACGCGCATGCACCCTATTCAAACATAGCCTACCACAGAATTATCCAGAACATCACTGGGCAGTACACACTAGCGATTCTGTTCTTCGATCTCGCATTGGTTAAGTTCGATACCCCCAACACAAATCGCGGGACATCAAGTCAGTGTTTTGTTATATAACCCATGACATTGCGATACAGAGTAAGCCAAAATTTTCAAGAAAATTCGACCTAAGTGATGTCAGGTTTAACAAAGGCATGCTATTTATTGAATGATATATAAAACTTCCTTTCTGGGTATATATCCTCCACTTTATTGCAGACAATATATGGGAGATTCTTCAGCTAGCCATATACCATCATTGTAGAAGTTCATTCAGATAAGCAAACGCACCATATAAAACAAATAAGAATTAACTACAGAGTAGCACTGCTGTGTAAATTGCTTGTATTAATAGTTAGTGCTTCGTGCTAAATTAAAAAAAAAACACAGAGAGAGAGAGAGAGACATCTGACTCTGTATCAGATTGCTTTAACCATTGATTTTACCATGATTGTCCTCATTTCTCCTGATACAATAAAACACAGATCACTCAGCTCACGTCAGCTGAGAAACCACAAGATTATTAACCAGGCATGTGATGTCAATCTGAAGAATGTGATCGGGCACTCCCCCAGAGACGTTAATGACTTACAACCTTATATTCTTCATTCAAACCCCATCAAAATGACAAGAACTTAACCCTTTAGCAGATGAAGTCTTTTTACTGTTTTGATAAAAGAAAAAAAAACATTGCCAAAAGAAACAGCATCATATATCTTTTTAGATTACTTTCAAGTCTCTCAAAAGTTCCCATACACTGTATCCATCTGCTCCCAGGATGCACTGAAATCAACAATCCACCAGCATCCCATGTTGTTTAAGTTCCTTTTCTGACATGGTTCCAGTGAAAGACTGTCACTGTAAACGGGGTCCCTGGCATTAAAATCTTATGGTGTAGTTGGCAGGGAAGAGGCCTACGTTGCCACGCAACTGTCCTCTCCACCAGGAAGCGTCAGAAGAGTCGAGAACTTCAATGATGTCTCCGATGTTGAAGCCCAGTTCGTCATCTTCCTCAGCAATGAAGTCATACAGTGCTCTGACCTGCATGTGGGTTGACCTCTGCACAAACACATACGCAGTCATCATTTTCAGTCATGGCTAAGATCAACCAGCCAAAAAAGGCCCGCAAAAGTTAAAGTGATTTGCGGCAAACTAGCTTCCAAAATTTCTCCTCACTGGAGTGGTCATCACATGTCACAGTTATTAACCAACAATACAGGCACTGAAAGACAATTTAAGGGAAAACGTTGTTGCTGTGATATATCTAAGGGTGTGAAGAGTTTTTAGGGGGTTTTGAGGTACCTGTGGAGGTAAGGTTTCTGCAGGCCTGCGGGGAACAGGGGCACTGCTGAACGGAGGTGTCCTCCCCACAGAACCAATGGTATTAGACTTATCCGTGCTAGGCCTCTTACCCTGTGAGAAACAGTCAGAATTTAAGACACAGGGATTAAATCTTTTAGGCAGCATAGACTACTGCTACAGAGTAATGACTTGGAGTACTGAGTCGTGTCTTTATACACTTAATGAATCTCATGGGTCTGACTGCATTTCAATGACAGCTGATGGTCTAAATGACTGAATCCAAGTGCATAAGAATTTTCATCTGTGTTATGCCATGTATTCCTTTTTCCCTTCCTCATTTATGCCCTGCTTAGTACAGTTAACTTCTGAATTTGTCACTTGTGTAAGTAAATTATCTGTTTTGATCAACTCAATACTTAATTTGGTTCAGTCCTACAAATATGAAATATATACAATGATCTGAATGGCTATCATCCCTCCTGCCAAGCTTTATTCCAAATGACCACCCCACCCCCCGTCCCCCTATGAATGGTTTCAGTGTGACCCTGACCGATTATTTTAATTTCCTATTTTAACTACCCATACCCCTTCATAAACCCACTAGGCAAGACTTCTATGTCTGTAGTCGTTTATGGGCATACTGAAGACAAAGAAAATATATTAAATACACAAATTTCACTTCTGATTGTTATCGGCGCTCCAGGCTAATTTTGTAAATTCCGGTGTGCCGTAAATTCCGGCTGCACCGACTTTGGCTCCCTGTTGCGAACGCAGCCCTCGTTGTTTAATTGTGTTTTTTTGTGTTGTTTTTCATGTTTTATTCGTGTCGTTTGGATGGAAAACAAGTCACACATCTAATATGGGATAAACTCTTTTGTACATTAGAACGGTGCTCATTGCGGACTTTACTACCTGGAAGACGTGGATCCCCCCACCATTTCACCGCCGCCACCGTATTTACAAACACAAACACAGTGTCATAGGAGAAAGAAGAGGGGGAAACACCTCGGTATTCTTTGCAGAACCTAGTGTCTAGCAACCCGCCGCTTCCAAGTGTTTTACTGGATATTGTCCAATCACTAGACAACAAAATGGATGAACTCCTTGCACGGATTAGCTTTCAATGGGACATAGCTAACTGTTGTGTACTAGCCTTCACAGAAACCTGGCTTGACTCTACCATACCTACCTCCACTGCTACGCAAGATGGATTTACCATCTTCCGTCAGGACAGTACTTTCGAGTCAGGTAAACATAGAGTGGTGGGGTTTGTTTTATGGTTAACTATTGCTGGTGCTTGAATATAGCGGTGTTAGCATCACACTGCTCTCCAGACCTGGAGCTCCTGACCATTAAAGCCCGAACCTTCTATCTGCATCATGAATTCACCTCGGCCATTATCACAGCGGTTTACATCCCCCCACTGGCTGATCAGACGCACACGCTAGACGGACTGTTTGGAGTAATAAATGGACTCAAAAATGCTCATGAGGAAAGTGTTGCCGAATACTACCTCAGAACTATGAACTCTGACCCTTACACACATTTCAGATTTCTGCATTTCACCCCCCACACCCGATCTCTTTACATACCTGTCCTGCGTGTCTTGTCTTTTTAGATAAGCCCTTTGTGTGTTTATGTATAGGCAGTCTGTCTCCATATATTACAGAAATGCTACATTCACGGAGTTATTTATGTAGAATTGTATCTGTAAAGTTCCTTTGACTGTAATTTTCTTCTCCAATTCCAGTTATTTATTAAAACGTACCTGGAAATTCTGTGCATCTGACCATTTGAGTATCTGTAAATAGTAACCTCCTTTGCACTACTCCTATCTGCACTACCGCTATATCTGCGTATTTGTCATTGCACTCATTTTGTCAGACCTTTGTATGTTGTTTTGTACCACTGTCTGTCGGACAGTCTGTTTACTGTTCTACTGTATTTATAATATGGATATGTCCTGTGCTACATACCTGACCTAGCCATGTCATAAGATTTTCATTGTTAGGATGACCTATGTTGTTCTGTACAAATGACAATAAAACTCTTTGACTTTGACTTTCCTGCTCTCCGTCACTGAAACTTGACCTTTCTCTCTGTGCTGTTGCCTAAGAGCAGCCACACTAATGCACGGGAGGGCAGGGCTGTGGTGACAAGCATTTACGTGTTTTACCGCTATCTCATTCAAAAGCAGCTCAATCGAAAGGTTACGAAACCTCGTGATCTACAAAACCGAGATGAGACTGAAGTGTTTGTGTTTTTTCATTGGACACTTTTTACACAGCTAATCATTTGCAATAAAAGTTAAAAAAAAAAAGAAGCTATTTTTAGTTATATTTTACACCATGAGTCTTGCTAGCACATGTAAATCACCTCGCTTGCGCTGTTAAGTATGCAAAACATCTACTGCGGTATAATCATAGTGTAAACTGACTCTTGGAAAGACACATAGACTTACTTACTTCAAGCAGATTTTCTAAGTCAATGTCAAAATGTTTTTTGCTTGTTTATTTACAGTTTGATGGAATGAGTGAATGGAATGAATGCTCATGCAACATCCCCTGGCCATGATTCTGTAAAAAATGCTGCATGACTGTGTCTACAGTAAACTAAACTGATCGAAATGGAACTGACCTGAACGAAACTGAACTGAAGTGAACTGAATTAAATGGAAGTGGCCTGGACGGAATTTAACTGAAGTAAACTGGACTGAACTGAATTATACTGAATTGAGTTGAATTGACTGAGTGACATAAACAGGAGTTGAGGACTCATGAGATGAACAGAGGAGACACTGACAGGTGAGAGATGCTGTACCTGGGGAGCGTAAGGCTGGTCAGATGGTCTTCGCTGATTGGTCGGGGCAATGTTCGGGGTAGGGCTCATACGGCCTGGCGAGTGAATCTTTCCTTCTGAAGCGCTGACTCTCTTCACCTTCACAGAGATTATAGAAATATTAGTCCACTAAAACAAGCTACACTGCTGTGACATAAAGTCTATTTTAGAAATAAAAATCAATATGTTTCACACTGGTGTGTCATCCACTGCACTTTAATATTTGATTCTGCTCCACAGCAAAAAGGACAAATTATGAAACTTCTAGAATGAAAATTCATTGGGAACATGGAACTGAAACTTCGTTCATGAAATGTTTGAAATGTAGAACAGAAAGTAACAACACATTAAAGAAATTATAATAAAGGAGAAAATGGGAAAGGGGAAGGATTTATAGAATAAATAGGAAGGAGGGAGATTAAAGAAAACATTTCATGCATAAATATGGTTCTCTTCATTAGACCATCTAAAAGTCATCTATAGAATCTAGGCCCAGTGTCTGTGTTCTGTGTGTTCTGTAATGTCATCATAAATGGTTGAGTGAGCGAGGAGTAGTTAAGGTGTGGTGTGTGGAGGTTTCTCCCTACAGGCTGGGGCACAGAGGGTCGCGGGTCCTCCTTGCTCCCATCTCTCAGGTAGATCTCCCTTTGCCTGGAGATAGAGGCACTCTTGTAGTACTCCACCAGTTTATTGAGGGAGGTGAACTTCTCTGTCCACAGGTAATAATGGCCCTTGTTGTCTTTCATCACTTTGAAATGCTGAACATCGTGGTCATGTCTGTGAGAGGGTTTGACAGGGGGATGTTAGTGCTGGTTTTTATATTCAGAAAGTCCATCACTCCACACACAAAATGACACACATAACCAAATGAAAACTCAGACACAAACACAGACTGATCCAATCGTGTGTGACATAGGTTCAAACATTACCATCTCTGTCGGTCATAAAACATATACCTAAAATTCTCATTTCAAAATCTGAACCTGCCTTTTCACAAGTCTTGAATCTAACTCCCTCTACTGGTGAATTTGGATATAACAGGCTAAGAGCACCAAAAATAGTCAACATTTTAAAAATACTGAGAAAAACAGAGTCTGAGAGTCTTTTCTGCACTAAATCACAGAAAGTCAAAACACCTCCTGAGCACAGATGAGGAATCCTGGTTTCTCTTAAACCACATAATGATTGGCACGTGTGCTCTAATTTCAGAGAACCATGAGAGAGGAGCTGGTCTCAGACTGATAGCTCGAAAAAAAAGGGGGAAAACCTTTAAACTATACAAACAAAATGGAACGTGGGTCAGGTTACCCATGCTGGTGACAGGGGGCAGGACGTGTGTGTATGTGAGAGAGAGAGAGAGAGAGAGAGACTCCTGCCCCTGTCTGCCTAAACCTGAACCTGGAGCAGCTGTGATGGTTTGAGCCCATGCGTAAGTGCATTGACCAATGTGACCAGAGCTCTAACACACGGCTTTCTCTGGCAGGAGTCCAGAAACAGCTGTAGGTTAATGCAGTGCTTATGTGACATTCACATCTGTCAGGATATGGGTGTAAGGTCAATGAATAGCTGACATGCAGGGGACTCTGGGATACTGGAGGACTACTTTTCCGAGGAGGTGAGAATGACAGCATCACTACCCAACACCAACTCATGAAGATTACTCACAGCATACTCACGTCACAGAGAAAAAAAAAACAGTGATAACAGATATGATGAGACAGTTTAATGTAGTGTGGGCAGTTTTTTCCCCCTCCATCATGTGTAGGTGTGTCTCTAATGTAGATTAGGTTAATAATACACTCTTGTCTTACAGGTGACAGGACAGCTTCATTCACACTTCTGTCTCTCTCCCTCTCTCTCTCTTCTCCTCACCTGACGGAGATGGAGAATTCTCCTGGAGAGCTTTGGCTGCCGCGGATAATGAAGCTACCGATGTCTCTGCCCATGAGAATCTCCTCTGCCGTACTCCGCGAGGCATTCTCCTGGAACCAGCTGAGGAGGGACATGAGAACGCTAAACATATAACATATAACACTCACATATATAACATTTAACACTCACACGCACACACTCAAGCATAGAGACGCGCGCGCGCGCGCACACACACACACACATACCTGGGTAACTGCCTATCTACATAGTTTTGAGGTACATAACCCTCATGCCCATGTAACTCTGCTTTATACCAATCATCTTGGCTTCCTAGGATCTGAGGAGAGAGATGAGAGTTGACCAAGAAAGAGAGAGAAAGAGTGAATGAGTGAAGCTATGCCTCTCAGAGAAAATAACCAGTCCATGTTCTACTTCTGTCCCACACTGAGCCAAAAACCATGCATTCTGTCAGCAGTGTGTTGAAGTCAGGGATTCTGTGTGTGTCCCTAAGCACTTATTACTGCCACTCTAAGCTGTTCTCTGACTGTTCTCTCCAAGCTCGGAGCTACAGGCCTGAGAGTGTCACATGACTCTGTGTACAAGTGCTTGCTTTTCAAAAAAAAAAAAAACACCAAAAGCTGCTCACTTTCAGGATGTCGCCTTTGCGGAAACTGAGTTCGTCCTCAGCCGTTCCATTAAAATCATACTTCCCTCTGGCTTCCATGGTGATAGATTAAGACTAGAAGAGAAGTGTGAGAGAGGAAGAGATGGAGAGGTGGAGGAGGCCACGGACTGTCATAAAGATAAGAGAATAAATGAAAGAGAGAGAGACACAAAGACAGAGAGAGAGAGAGACAGAGACAGAGTGTCAGTTTCACTGTACCAAAGCTCGAGACCAAAACATCACATCTGTGCTTTTCACTGCTTTGCTTTGTGCTTTGAACAGGTTCCGCTGAAGGCGGGGGTTAAGACCAGTGGTTAAGTCGTAATTTTAGCAAGGGTAAGTGCCACCAAATGTGGTCCATCAGAAGCCATCTCTGAGTGAGAGCACCTCCTCAAATACAGGCAGAGGACTCTTCAGCTTTACAGCAGAGTGCCCCTGATCTTCATAAACAAACACTAATATTCTCCTCTTTCCTCCATTAGCACTGATCTTTATATACAAACACTAATATTCTCCTCTTTCCTCCGTTAGCACTGATCTTCATAAACAAACACTAATATTCTCCTCTTTCCTCCATTAGCGCGCAAACACTCTGTGTATAACACAGACGCACAATGTCAAAAAGCTTCAGCACCTCCTAGTCTAAACCTGTGGAGCTTTTGAAGCTAAAGCTGATGGACTAGACAGACAGACTGAAAGGCCTATAGTAGTGTAAGGTCTTACCCTTACTGTACTGTGGCCTAGAAGAGGATTCCTTCACCAGTTTCCTGAGATCTAGAAGAGGATTCCTTCACTGGTTTCCTGAGATCTAGAAGAGGATTCCTTCACTGGTTTCCTGAGATCTAGAAGAGGACTCCTTCACTGGTTTCCTGAGATCTAGAGGAGGATTCCTTCACTGGTTTCCTGAGATTTAGAAGAGAATTCCTTCACTGGTTTCCTAAGTCCAGCAAACAGCTACCTACAGGGAAGAGATAAGAGTTTTTAACAGAGCAAAAAGATAGATAGATAGATAGATAGATAGATAGATAGATAGATAGATAGATAGATAATAAGATAGAGGGGGGAGGAGAGAAAGAGAAAGAGGAGAGTGCAATGGGTGTTGTAAGGACCCTGATAATTCTCTGCTCAGACAGTCTGTGACAGACATGGGAAATGAGAGACCTGACGTCAGCTGCGGCCATCAGATTGAATTCTTGTGAAAGGCATTGTAAGATGGGCAGCATGCCCGTGATCACACTCCCACGAGTCTGACTGCATTTCCCAGTTATTACATACACACACACACACACGCCAAATGTCAAACCACCTCTCAGCATTCAGCTGAGGAAACTCCTCAGCGAAAGAAAAGTAGGACAAAGAGAGAGCGGACAACGTCCCACTCTCTCAAGACACAGAGACCGTGTTCCTCTGAAGGACCCTGGAACGTGGTTTTAAGATTTGATGTTAGTTACATTGACCACTGTGTGTGACGGAGCCGGTGTGCATTTGAACAGAATTGTTTCTCACAGGACAGAGATGTGAATGACAATATATACATATGAATGCATGTAGGGTATGACAGTGTTTCTGCAGACAAAGAATCAGTCAAAGATACTGATGATGAGTGTGATGAGGCTGATGATTCATGAACTGGTGTGCTCCAGATAAAACCACAGAGAGGACAAACAGAGAGTGTGCGAAGTGCAGGTGAAGATCTGAAACATCTGGTGAAAGAGTTTGGTGTGCCACACATGACCACAGGCCACGTGTCTGGTGAGGTAACGGACAGGAGTCATCCACTGTATGCAAACTTTTACCCAACTCATTCACTCCCTAACACCTGTCAACAGCAATGGCAGTTTTAAAAGTTCACTGCTGGCAGTTGTGAACAATGATTGGACATGATGTGCGAAACACAAATTACAACAATCTATAAGCCTCTTCCCTTCAAACAAGACATAATGCACATATACCAAAATAATACACACATGCATAAATACATACATATATACATACATACTAGTGTTGCACGGTATACCGATACTAGGAAGGTACCACAACACCCTGCCGCTAAAAATGGTGGTATACAGTGTTTTAATAAGAGCTGTATTTTCTATGAGTTGTGTCGATGTGCGGCAGCAGGGCAGTGTCTGTGTGCAGCGCTCTGCTTCCACTCCCTGCAGGCATAGTGGGCGTGCCAACCGTTTTTTTTTCTCTCGTATGCACGCTGCAGCGTTCATGGTGACAAAATGAGAGGCATAGCTGCAAATGCAAGTGCTCCTCTCCGATCGTCCATGGCTTGCTGACAAATTATTGGCATTATTTCGTTTACATAGCCGACAGTCAGGGCAAACCCATGGACACCACAAAACCCGTCCTATAAAAGATGTTTTAAACCTACACAGACCAAGGGAGCCAACACGTCCAACTTGGCAAAGCAAACCTGTAGCGTCTCATCTCATTTCACTGTATCGCCGGGTGCAGTTTCAACATGACAAAGGACTTCCGCTTTATCATACAGAAAATCCAGAGCCGCATATTTTATTTCTAAAGTGACCAATGTCTTCCTATAGAAGTCTATTAGCTAGCTACCACTAGCTAACGTAGCGCTGGCCTCGTAATCATGAGAAGGTCGCCTGCTCCTACCCACTATAGTTTACAAGTTGACTCGTTGTCTAGCGATGTACTTACTCAGTCCAAGTATTTTCGAAATTTATTTTTAAAGAACGGTAGGCCTACACACACTCATCAAAGACGTGCATTTTGAAGAGAACGGGAGATTTCATTTCCTCCGTTTACGGGTTATACTCTGGTTGCACTCTGTCTCTGGTACTACCCAAGGCCGCCATCTATGGGAGGTAATCCCTGCCAAAATTAAAATGAAAATGAAAACTACAAAATGAAAGTTCAAACCTCGTTTTGACATTTCTTTTTCAATATCTGTGCGCACATATCCTGACAAAATGAAAAATGATATTAAATAACTCGATTTTCATTTTAATTTTCACGACAAATGCGAGGCTTTCCTGACAAAAATAAAAGATCTTTTTGCCATTTCACTTCATTAGTTAGACCTTTCCTTTCAACAGATTTTGCGGTACAAATCAGACAAAATGCAAACGAAAAGACAAAATTGATAAACCTATGGCAAAGTCCCGATATCAACGCGCTGCATCTGACAATATGGAAAGGCAAACACAAACGACCACTGCGTTAACGTTTCCCACTTTGCCTTGTCGTTTTCGAGTTCGCCTACATGCAAATATATGTAAATATATGTTAATTGTAAATTGCCACGGACGCCAATGAGGGAGAGAACCAATCAATTCAGCATGTAATGTGTTTGGTACGTGACGTTCTCTAGAGAGGCGGGAGTAACAAATAAAGTCTGAACAAGATGGCAGAGGCTGAAGGCTACGTATAGCATGAAAACAAGTGGGCTATATGATTAAAAGATGTATGGACGACCTTATTGTGTATATCAACACGAATTGTTGTTTATGTGTTACGTGAACTTATCGGTAGAAAAAATCTCTCTGAACGGCTCTGGTCGGGGCAAACAGACTACTGTAGACCTTCATTTAAGCAGTCAAACTTTTGACCTAGGTGACTTGCTTGCTGTTTTTGCAAACACACCCCCGGAGCGAAATTTTTAGGACGAAATTAGCGAGGTGATCCGCGGTGTGGTGTTTTTTTAGGCTGTCGCGCACTTTTGTGGGTAAGAGACCTCCATCATTGGCGCCCGTGTTTTAGGCAACATCCATTTCTAATCAACATATATTTACATATATTTACATGTACACGCCCGGATCACCGCACAGGCTTCATATGGCTTAAGCCTAGGGGCCCCCACGCCCCCGCGCCTCGGAGGGGGCCCCCGATTGGTCAAAAGAAAAAAATATATATCATATTCATTAGCTCAAAATCACGCCCCCGCCGCACAGGGGGCCCCCAATTGGTCAAAAGAAACAAAAACGTATTATTCATTGACGCAAAATGAATATTTAAATAACCGGACACTGATTGGTTATGGGGAATCCGCCTTTCATATATAAACGTTAGGCGTCACGTACTGTGTCAGTCTGTAGTTGAACAGCGACAGTACTTATGAGCGAAAGAAAATACGAAAGCGGTGCCCAAAAGCGCAAAGCGCAGCGGCAAAAAGCCCAACGAGGCCAAGCTCTCTTGAGCAATATGCCGAAACTGACCGGATTTTTTAAACCGAGTGAATGCCAGTCGGCAAGTGAGCATGGCTCCAGTGCATCCACGCTAGCTAGCGTGGATGCACTGGAGCCATGCTCATCTTTAGCAGCTGAGGCTAGCTCTGATGAGGGCGAGGGACCATCCCTTTCTGACCACCCCGTCCTATTCCTGGATGCCCCAGCAACTAGTTACCCAAACACAAGCACACACACACACAGTGACGACGACACTGATATTCCCGATCCCGAAAGTATCACTCAAGCATCTAATTCCACCGAAATGCAACATGTGGATCCCCCCTTTGATTCGAACTCGTGCAACGCTAGCGTATCTGATCAGGCGGCTGCCTGTGATGTGCCGGCGGGACAGAGCCAAGTTGATGCTAACTTAAATTCAGATCCTGGCTTTTGGGGTGAAATAGAATTATAGGCTCACTGGTTGTTGTTGATCATTAGTTTTCTTTACCCTGTCTTCAATATCTTTCATTATATCTGGCCTACATATATCATACATGTACATTCAAATATTCAGTTGCATTAGTTGTGATAAGTTGTCAATTCCTTGAATTTTAGCTGTTCTGTTTCACTGGCCCAAAAGACCAGAGTTTAATAGTTTAAAATAGTTTGAAAAAAAAAAAAATAATAATATAAAAAAAAATAAAATAAAATAAAAACAACAAAAAAACACACAAAAACAACAAAAAACAAAACAAAAAATATCTATCTATCTATCTATCTATCTATCTAGGCCTATCTATCTATCTAGGGCTATCTATCTATCTATCTATCTAGCTAGATGAAATAGATGTAGCCTAAGGTGGGCGGACGAGGGACGGGCAGACGGGGGACCGGGAACGGGGGTGTTGGGGGGGGTTGGGGGCCCACAGCAGCTTGTAGCCTAGGGGCCCCTGACCATGTTAATCCAGCCCTGTACATGTAGGCGAACTCGAAAACGACAAGGCAAAGTGGGAAACGATAACGCAATGCTCGTTTGCGTTTGCCTTTTCTCATTATCAGATGCAGCGCGTTGATGACGAAAATTAAATCGCAAATCGGGAATTTGCCATAGATTTATCAACTGTGTCTTTTCGTTTGCATTTTATTTGATTTGCTACCGCAAAATCTGTTGAAAGGAAAGGTCTAACTAATGAAGTAAAATAGCAAAAATATGTTTTATTTTTATTTTTGTCAGAAAAGCCTCGTGTTTGTCGTAAAAATTAAAATGAAAATCGAGTTATTTAATTTCATTTCTTATTTTGTCAGGAAATGTGAACGCAGGCATTGAAAAAAAAATGTCAAAACGAGGTTTGAATTATTATTTTGCAAAATTCATTTTCATTTTAATTTTGGCAGGGATTACCTCCTATAGCCATCTAGCGAGACATTAGCTATACTGATCACAATTTCATATTGGCAGAACCTGGAAAATCTTGAAGAGATTAAATACATCAAGATCCTGCAACATTAGACCCACCACCAGACCCTCCAGGTATAGGGTGTTAATCAGCTGATTTTGTAAAATAACTGCGGATTAAACATTAATTAATTTTACTTTGGCAAGATTCTGCTGCTATGATTATAAGGCTCTCTGGTAATTACTACTGAAATACATGTTTGAGTATGGTTCCGTGGATTATCTGTGGTTGCCCGCGCACAAAAAATGTCCGCATAATGGGAAAAAAAGGTAATGGTAATCATGGCATGAACATTTTTGTCAATAATTATTTCTATCTATCTCTAGAAAATGCGCTCAGTAGAGCACAGACCTCCGCCAGGGAGATGTACTGAGTCTTATTAAATGCTGTTTAATAAATGATATCTGGTTGCAAATATAAAGTTAACTATCAAAGAAATCACATAAACTCAAGTATAGGGGACATCAGTTTACTGCATACCATGTAAAAGCTTTAATAACACTATAACCTTGATCTAATTATTTACAATAATTCAATTATTAATGTTATAAACAGGGCTGTGGAGTCAGTACACTCTTAATTTATGGTACCACAGACTCCAACTATGACTCCACTAACCCAATTTTGCTCCTGACTCCGACTCCACAGCCCTGATTATGAATGCACTAATTCATTGTCAAAAGCACACCTATATGTATGAAAAAACAAACAAACAAAGATCTTAAGAGTTCCTCCAGTCCTGGTTGGATATTAAAATGTATGAACACACTATGACACAATAATTCACTCCTGTTGTTTTATGGCTTCTTTGTACATCTTCCACTGCCTTGCACTGATATTGTCAAAATGCTTTGGCTTTTTTTCTTCAATTAATAATAAAAAACCCCCAAGAATTTTAGTTCCATGTTCTGTCATCTATTATTCCATTACTTTTCCTGTTGTTTTAGGTTTTTATCGTGGTATCGTTTAGTATCAGTATCAAGATATTTAGGTCACACACATACACACAAACATATATACACACATACATACATACATACATACATACATACATATATACATACATACACACACACGCAACTAAAATACTACCAAAAAAAAAAGTTCCCAACCATCTAACAGTAGTTCTGTACGGAGAGAGAGAGAGAGAGAGAGAGAGAGAGACAGAGAGAGAGAGAGGGGCAGAGAGAGAAAGGGACGAGGGCGGAGAGAGGGGCAGAGAGAGAAAGGGAGGGGGGAGAGTGAGAGAGGCAGAGAGAGATAGAGAGGATGATAATTAGGCCCAGAAAGAATGAGAAGAGGAAGGAAGTGAAGAAAAGCAGCAGTATGGGGAGACATTATGATTAAATTAAAGTCAATTACAAAAGCACAAAGTCCTCTTAGTTTCCCCCTTATAACAGAGCATCCAGCCAGACTCACACTCTGTTACGCTGTCTGCCTGTCCCCATGGCTTTCTGGCTTTGTCCCAAACAGGAACTGCACACAAAACTTCTCCCTCCTGCCCTTAAGTCAACACTGTTTTCACACTTCAGCAGGATCTGTAGCTCACATTTTGCTTTCACTTCAAAAACAGCACAAATCCATTTGGTATAAAACACAGAACTGAAGGGAGCCAGAGGGAAGAACAGTCTGTAACGATGAGGTGAGGTACCTTGTGACCCAAAAGCAGGATGATGGTTCTTCACTCTCATGGATGAAAAGGAAATTTGGCTGTGGTAGGTTTCTGAGGGGAGCTTGGTGCTATATCACTGCCATTTCACTGACTCCCGAGTAAATCCGTATTTTTTTTTTACTGATTTAAGCATTTTAGACGTCAAACATGCCCACAGTGACTGTCCATACTGTCATCAGCACACACTCTTTTGAACTACCCAGAAACCGCATGTCAAGCGAAAGCCTCAACCACCGTGCAGACTCACATGAACACATATGAAACATATCACAAACAGAACACTCCAATGAGACTCCAGGCATTTCACTGCAAAAAGTACAGTCAATACAAACTCCTTACATTATCAAAGTGATGCAAAGAAACAGACGTTGTAACAATTCTGTTCACGTAATGTTAAGTTAAAACAGTCTATTTGGTAACCTCACAGAGGTTTACACAGATGACATGTATGAGCCCAAAGACTAGTGTGGGAAAAGGGGTTCTTAATGAAGAGGTGAATGAATGAGTGATTGCGCTAAACGGCTGATTCCTGAGCAGACCGCTGTGACTTCAAAGGAAAAGCAGAGAGATGCATGTGGAAGAATGCAAATATCCTGTGAGTGCACACTGAGGCTGCAGTGTAGCAGTGCGCAGTCAGACAACCACACACACACACACACAGACGTCCTGACCTGGGCCTGTCCGCACACTGCAGTTTCTCATGCCGCACTACGACCTGACTCAGGCCCTATCTACACGTAAACCTTAGTTCAAATTCAGATGGTCTGCATCCCTTAAATAGAGCAAATTAATGATTCATTCCAGATAACATATGAATTATGTGTTGTAGGAGAGAAATGCATGCGGGCATTCTTTCTCTCTCTCTCTCTCTCTCTCTCTCTCTCTCTCTCTCTCTCATGATTTACTCATGATTTACACGGGCTGGTTTTAGAGGTATTAGTTTTAGGTGTCATGTTGTCACTTGGTGTCAAAGTGCAGTGCTCTGTTTGGAGCCCCAACTCAAGCTGTGCAAAGCTACGCAAACCATCGGAGGATCCTGACCAGTTTCTTAACCAAACTCATCACAGTATTTTACAGATGGTCTACGACATGAAGAACATGAACCACAAAGCTTTCATTGTGAGTGAAGACAGTCCATGCATAAAACAGTCAAGTGTCCTGTTTAGGTTATAGCCTTAATTTCAATCAATCAATCAATCAATCAGTTGACAGGCGTAGTAGTAGACTCTAGCTTTACATATCAAAAACCAGACTTCAGCTTGACATTCCACATTTACGGCTTGCGTAAACTCTACTTTAGTCTGTATAAAATACTGATAGCTTCATTCCCTCCCTTAAAGAAGATTACGTTTACATTTTTTTCATTTAACTGACACTTCCCTCAACACGTGAAGAGCTAAACTGACATGAGAAGACTGAGAATCCTTAGAAGTGCCCTTGAGCTGTGCTGTGGGAGCAATACAACACAGGTATAGCACCTAACAACCAAAAAACAAAGGGAGTATGATGTTCTTTCTAGGAATAATTTAATTTAATAATAATTCAACTGAATAATTTTTCTAGGAATATGGTAGCATTCTGTAGCATTCATATGACCTCTGCTAGGAAGCTGACACACACGGCATGGCATCGTTCACAGTCAGTCTAAGCACACTCAGTAAACATGACACACTCGACTTCTCATAGCAGACTTGACTTTTCATAACACAACCGACTTCACACGACTTTTACAACGTGTGAAGTACCCCACCCCACATCACAGTTAATAAAACAGTCCGCAAATTACTCTTCATCCCGTTTTAAACCAACCCAACTTCTCCATAATTTATGTACAGATTCGAAACATTTTTTAATGTTCACATGCCAGGCCGTAAATATGATATATATAAACCTATATAATTTCACAGTTATTCAAAACAGGAATTTACAAGCTCTGCCAAATATAATTTTTAATCCTTTCTTTCACCTTTTCACTTCTTGCACAAACAGCTGGCAATTAGATATAAAGGCCGATATGTCTGTCACATTAATGCGTTCTGTCCTTTTGTCTTTAGTTATCTGTCGCTGAAACATAAAGTGGCCTTTTGAGGGATGACAGCTTACAGAACAGGACTGGGACAACAGTTCAAGCTTTTCTATTTCAGCCAATATCTTATCAAATGCTATCTGGAACTGACAAACTAAATCAAACGCAAATCTCTCTCTCCCTGTCTGCCCTGTTAGTAGGCTATATTTTCTGTTCCAGGGCCATATCTCTCTCTCTCTCTCTCTCTCTCCCTCTCGCTCTCTCCTCTCTCACTCTCAAAGGACCTGAACAGAGAAGTAGAGGAAATTTGTAGTAAAGACCCTTTTTCTGTGGCTTCTGTGGGCTAATCTAGCTGTGACTATGATCAGAGCTCTCCAAAAGCCACCATGAAATTAGCTTTATACTGATCTAACAGACACAGACAGAGAGGAGTTACATCACACTGAGAAAGTGAGTGAAAAGAGGAGAAATAAAAAGTTACTGAAATTTTCTGAGAGGGAGGGAAGATAAGCTGGAATGGTTATCAACTCAATAGTGAGGGTGGAGAAAAGACAGATCTTGAACATTCCCTTCGCTCTGACAAATTAACAAATGTACTATAATATTTATTCAGAGGCAAAGGTAAAATGAGATTCATAAGCAAAGAAGGAAAAGTGTAAAAAACCCCAAAACTTTGAATCATTCTCTCAACATAGATGGACCTGAAGGGACATCAAAACAAAGGCTCTTTGAGCAACCTGTCTGTGTGTGTGTGTGTGTGTGTGTGTGTGTGTGTGTAAACACATTTTGTGCATTTTCTTTGGCCATTTCCCAGGAATTTTAGTTAAAACCCTGAAGCCTGTGTCATGGTGCCAGAATGGTCTCCTCGCCACTGTACATGTGAAAACGGATACTGTCAGGTAAACCTATCAAAGCTCAACTCGAGTTGGATTTCAGCCCATCAGGATCACATGCAAATACCTCCTAGATAATTATTTATGTCCAAGTACAACTTTTGTTTAACACATGTTTTCCCCTCTCCCTTTTGGCCTTGCACAAAACGATCACCCAGTATATGCAAACCACATCACCTGACAGAGTACACACAAGCCACACGGAACAAACTGACACCAAACAAAAAAGGCCTTTCAGAGCGGAGCACGCAGCATGTTTTCCCATCTGTGTGGGACAAACGCTTCTCTTCAAAACACAGATAATTCACTCCGTCAAAAGCCTTGTTTATGTCACTTGTGCTTCTATCAAAGCTACACTGACACTGTAAAGACTGCTTCGCCCCTGTTTTTACAGAGAACATGTGGGCCTTGCAAAAAGACGCCAGAGTTCCATCCTTTGGTTACGTCCACCTGCCAAAGTCTGGCACAGTGATTCAGAAACACATGAACCAGGTTACACATTGTGTAGTGTAGAAAGGAGACACTGAAAAGAGTGAAGTCACTTAATGATTGACACAACAAGAGAACATTATGAATTTACAGATTGCTTGTGCTGAAGGGACATGCCTCTATTGCCAAAAGTCTTCAGCTGGTCCAGAATGCTGCTGCCAGAATTCTGACAGAACAAGGAAGTTTGACCACATTACACCTGTCCTGGCTTCCCTTCATTGGCTTCCAATTCATGCAAGGGCAGATTTTAAGGTCCTCTTATTAACATATAAAATTCTACGTGGGCTTGCGCCTTCCTACCTGTCTGACGTAATTAGACCCTATAACCCCCTCGCACCCTGTGCTCACTATTAGTCGTGCCAAGAGTTTAAAAGAAGTCCACTGGCAACCGCGCCTTTTCCTACCGCTCTCCCTTCCTCTGGAATGGTTTACCCAAAGAAGTTAGAGCGGCAAACTCTCTCCATACCTTTAACACCAGACTAAAGACTTATCCATTTTCTCTAACTTATGAATAATATCATTTTGATTTGACTTTGTTACGGACATGTAAAGCCCTTTGAGAATATAAATAGTGATACTGGGCTCTAAATAAACTTGTATTATTATTATTATTATTATCATTATTATTACATGTCCATGCATCTCTACTTTAACCAGTTAGTTTTGTGAGCAATGCAACTTCATCAATGTAACTCAACTAGGGACCACAAAACAGAGTAGCTCTTAAATTAATCAGTTAAATTATTCATCAAGGGGTGGTGGAGTAAGTTGGTTAATAGACGTGGAGGGTAGTGCGTTAGGAGGCCATCTTGGACATCAAATCCAGTCAGAACCAGTGTTAAACATAAACATGAGCAGACAGAAAGAGAAGTATTTCAGTGTATATATATATAATTGTGTGTGTGTGTGTGTGTGTGTGTGTGTGTGTGTGTGTGTACACACACACACACACACACACACATATATATATATATATATACATAGTATTATATAGGTATATAAATGAGTGATGTAACAACATCTCAGAGACTAAATTAAATCTCTTTCTCTTCAGACAGTTATATATGGTGAATTCCAATAATTTTTAGAAATTGTTAATGAATGAAGTCGTGTGAAATTATGCAAAATTACTGAATGGCAATTTAAGATGTATGAGGATGATTGCAGTGTTACTCTAAGTCATTTGAGTAAAACATAAGTATTGAAAACAGCGGCACCAGCAAATGAAAACTAAGAAAACTTTGATAACGAAAACGACCATTCTCGCCTTCACCTTTACGTCCATCATCTTTCGTTACCATCATTCCTGGCCGAATATTCAACAGAAGGTGATAAAAACGGTAGCTCAATAAACGCAACATTATCCCACATGTAGAAACATGGTGAAAAAACCGCACTATCTTTCAATCCAGCTGTTGTATGCTCTTTGAGAAAGACCTAAAACCTTTTATAAAGCGGAAACTCAAATGTTGTACCTAATACTATGAACTCGCACTTTTTCTCTTCAGAAAAATTAGAACTAAAACAATGTTTACCGCAGTCTCGAAGTTTCATCACTTCTCGTCAATGAGCGGAGGACATTAAAACTTCTGCAGAGATGTTAGGCTATAGGACGATGAGCCTCAAAGCTGCACAACAGGGGACCCTCAATTCACGCACAGTACTGCAATTACCTGCTCAAGCAGAAACTTTTTCAACTTAGCAGCTACATCACGCGTCCCACACTGACAACCGGAACTCTAAACTCCTCCCAGCCGCGGTGCATGCGACCTATCGCATCAGGGCAGAAAACATTGGGGACACCTACCGTAGCCAATATGGTATTAAGTGGAGCTCTGTACCCACAGTTTACCGTAAATGAATGACACGTTTGCGTCTTCATTGAGACGCAGCTACCACTCATTCATTAGCTGTTTTCTTAATAATTACTTCAATATTTTAGAAATATTTCAAAGCGGACAATGTCTGACTTCTGTGTAGTGTAAAAAAATTCAACATCATGTTATCTTGTGGAAAATGTGTCGCTATCTGAGGCAGGACCTGATGTCAGATGAATGATGAGTGCCTTTATCAGGTGAAATGAGACAATTATGAAAAATCACATTAAATAGAAGGCTTAGGAACTTATCTGAAATGGTTATGTGTGGAAATATTGTTTTTCAGTCAAGTGGCTAAAGTCTGTAACTGTAGTGTGCCCCATTAAAGGGTATGTGTGTGTGTGTGTGTGTGTGTGTGTGTGTGTGTGCGTGTGAGAGAGTGAGAACAAGTGTGTGCACATGCATCAGTAGGGTGATAGCTTGCATCAGGCACAGGGTTAAGTGGAGCGGAGAGGTATATCACAGGAAACAGAGAGAGAGCAATGTCTAACATGCTGAAACTGTGCGGTTTCTCTCTCGCTCTCTCTCTCTCTCTCTCTCTCTCTCTGACACACACTGCCTCCCTAACTCTTTCCCTGTCATACACATTCACTCCCTTTATTCCACACTGTCT
>NC_044502.1:18570021-18577521 GCF_902362185.1 Chanos chanos
CATGTCCGACGTGAAGTAGTACTTCTTAACGTTAGACGTGAGTCTTGCTTTGGGTTAATTTTAGAACTGTCATATTTCAGGAAAATGCAAATACCTTTGCTTGTGAAAATGTGGTTTGGATGCAGCCAGTGATTTCAGAGGCAGAGATGTCAAACTGCGTTACCCAGCATGCACTGAGATGTTCTGATAAAGTTTGCAAGAGATCTTTGTTGCCTCAAAAAGGAGGGGTAAAACTAAAATCTGTTTAATGTGGCTTGTTGAAATGTTGAGATAAATATCAGACTAAAAAGTGCACATGCACACGCACACACACACACACACACACGCACACATACACACACACCTCACACACACAGAGAGACAGTTCTGTGAGTATCTTTTTACCGCGATACATCAAACACGTGTGTTTAAATTAATTCAGTTTAAAGAAATTTAATTTGGAAGAAAATCCGGAGCAGCGAGGCACCTGAAGTTTAGGTTGATAAAAGATGATAAAGAAGATGGAATGAAGTCAGCAGATGGAGTTTAGTATTTGTCATTAAGCAACAGAGTAATTATAAGGAAATTCTTTTTTTTTTTTTTTATTTTGTTTTAAAGAAATTCAGCCAGTGACGAGAGCAAAAAAGGGCCATTAGTCATATACAGAGAAAACTCAGTTATGTTAGTAGTGAAACAAAGAGAATCTGTTGGGATCTATTTGATGAAGAATTCATTTGATGACGGTAACCTAATATCTGGAACACCACGTTGCTTTTTACATCAAATCTAGACTTGGCCCGCTGTACTGGCAGGAAACACACTCAAATATGATTTTAGAGGTGTATCTTGTGAGCAGAAGGTACCCCTGTGAAATCCCACAACACACACACACACACACACACACACAATCATGACTGACGGGGGGGGGGAGGATTGGAGTGTATGTGTAGATGCTCTGTAACAGCGTAAATAAAAGTGTCAGTAAAAAGGAGCATGCAGTATAGAGCCTAGCTGTAAAAGAACTAATACTGCTATGTGACATGCATTCCCCTGTCACAAAATAAGCATGTACACAAGCACACTCACACAATCACACACTCACACACAGGCATGCATTCACGCACACACTCTCACACACAGGCATGCATTCATGCACACACACATACACACACACAAGCATGCATGCATGCACACAGACACTCACACACAAGCATGCATACATGCACGCACACACTCACACATAGGCATGCATGCATGCACACACATACTCACACACAGGCATGCATGCATGCACGCACACATACACACACACATAATACAAATATTCATGCCTGCACACAGACACTCACACACAAGCATGCATGCATGCACACACACACTCACACATAGGCACGCATGCATGTACACGCACACTCACACACAGGCATGCATGCATGCACGCGCACATACACACACACATAATACAAATATTCATGCCTGCACAGACACTCGCATAAATATACATGCAAACAGATATGCACGCTGATACACACACATATTCACGCACACACATAAACACACACACACACACAGGCACTTGCTTTTGCCCTCTGCATCTCACAGTGGGCTATTTATTTATTTCTTTTGATTACTGAAGGAACAAACACCAGTCTACTATATAATCTACCAAACAATATACTATGCCATGTGTCCATATCAGTGGTTGCAGCACTGTCTCAAATTTTGTTCAGAGTTTGTCTATATAATGATTGGGTCCCAAAACCAAGGCCTGTAAAATATTTTTGGTCAATGTTTTCCAAGATTGTATTTGCAGAGAAAATGATCGATATCATATTGGTGCAAAATGTGGATTAATTGCGCCGTTTGTGTCGTTTAGGAATTTTTTTCCGAAATCTAGGGCCTTATAAAAATAAAATGGTACACAGTACAGGTTTTTAATGGTTTTGGCACACAGAAAACATGTTTGTCGTCCATCCTACAAAGTTTGGTGAGGCTAGGAACAATACTTGTCAAGATATTAATGCCAAAATATGACTTATTGTAAGTCGCTTTGGCTAAAAGCATCTGCCAAATACCAAATTGTAAATTGTAAATTGCAAATTGTATATTTTTTTTGGTCCTTGATATTCTTTCATTTTTACGTTCTCAAAAACGCCTTATCTGGGAAACCATGTTTGGGCGTTAATATCTTGAGAGGTATTATTTCTAGCCACACCTATCTTTGTAGGATGGAAGACAAACATGTTCTCAGTATGACTGAAGCATTACAAGTTTGTACTGCATGCCTATTGATTTTCTATAATGCCCTAGATTTGGAAAATATTAATTTATTTAGATAAATTTTGTGCCAATATTTGAGGTCTCCACCACCAATGGACAAGAAGTTATTAAGAATAAAACAAGGCATTTTAGCATTTTTTGGTCTTTTTCAAGGGACCATAATGGTATGTGGGATAGCTAGTGAAAATGTCTGTGGAAATAGCTTAGTGTATGGTCATTTAGTGTCCAAAATGCCAGTGTTCTTCCATGCTCCCTTCATAGATAAATACACATAGTTAAAGGCATTATTTTACCTCTAGGAAAAAAACGTCCATGATAAAGAAGCTTATTACATCTACTCATGTGTGTCCCAGCCTCTGAAATATTTATTGGAGTAAAGAAAAACATGTTTTCTATATGCTCATTTTACTATAGGTCATTAATGCAAGCTATGTTCTCGACTATCAGGGCCTTAATGAAGGCATTAACTCTGATAGATGCTTTATTCAGTGGAGTGGTTAAATTGTATATCCCATATTTAAAAAAGAATAAGATACTCAATAAAAAAAAAAAATCAAATAACTTTACTGAGAATGATGTGCAAATTATGTACTAGAAATGACATGTGATGTAATCCACATGTAATAACATAACTTGAATAACAGTACTGAATTGGGCACATGTTTGGTGTTTTCTTGATAAGTGGACTCTCTATGTTCCATTATTCACGGATTCATGGAGATACTGAGGCAAAAAAAGGAATCCTGAAACGTATGTTTTTCTGCCATAGGTAAAAGATCTCTCAAATCTGTCTCTATATCTGTCTCTGTATGAAGGAAAAACAGAAGGACATTGGCATAAAAGATTGTATTTGCAGAGAAAATTATTGATATCATGTTGGTGCAAAATGTGGGTTAATTGCACCGTTTGTGTGGTTTAGGAATTTTGCACTTTTTTCCAAATCTAGGGCCTTATAAAAATAAAATGGTACACAGTACAGGTTTTTAATGGTTTTGGCATACAGAAAACATGTTTGTCCATCTTACAAAGTTTGGTAAGGCTAGGAACAATACTTGTCAAGATATTAATGCCAAAATATGACAGATAAGGTTGTTGCAGCACCTTCTCAGATTTGTTCAAACTTTGCCTATATCATGAATGGGTCCCAAAACCAAGGCCTGTAAAATATTTCTGTTCAAATTCTATGTTTTCATGTGAGACGGTGCTACAACAACCTTGTCTGATTTGCCATGGAACGACCCATCTCAGATTTTGTTCAAACTTTGCCTATACATATATATATATATATAATTTTTAACCGCCCTCACCTCAAAAGACCGCTCGCTGGGGCCTCCACACTCACCAAAGATACGGGAGTAAGCATGGGGGATCATCGGATGTCAAGTCTGTCAAACCGGTGAGATCCTTTTTTGCTTGCTTCGGTTGTGGATTGTATTTTTGGTTTTGGATTATTGGGACTCTCTTCCATGGATTTTTGTTTGCCTTTTTTGTTTTTCTTTCCAGTTTTTCTTTGGATTACTTTTTCATTATGAGTGACTTTCCGTGCATTGCGAGCGAGTGGCTACACTGAAGCGTAAAGCACAGGGGCTGGGACTTTAAGAACTGGTTGCTGTGTGTGAATGGGAGAAGTTGAATGTATGCTTGTGTTTGAATATTGAAAATAGAATTTGAAAGCGCTATCCTCAGTGTTTTATCTTTGCCGTTTCTTATTTACCAAGTCGAATTAGACGCAACTGAAAAGGAATACTTCAATAATATCGTAAAGGTGAATCAAACGTAACCCGTATATTTATGTAATAATATTTATTTAGCTGATTGTAACAACGTGAATCGAGGTTAATGAAAATATATGATTAAAAGCCTCATCAAACAACAAAAAATATTTATTGATTTTAACGACCTCGGGGGTATTTCAAGAAGCGGGTTTAACAAACTCCGAGTTTAATTCTGAACTCTGAGTTGATGAACCCTGAGACGGGAAACTCTGAGTTTTCGGTTCCAGAAAAGCTGATCTGAGTTGGTTCGATCAACTCTGGGTATGTTAACGCCGAGTTAAGCGCGTGCATGACAATTGTAAAAAGCCATCATCAATGGAGCTCCGATACTACGATTCACCATGGCGACCGGCGAAAACGGGTAGCGCTGTCGCCTCGCAACAAAAAGGTGTTTGGTTCGGTTCCCACCTGCATCGGCAAAGGCGAGATAATCGGCGTGGGAGAGAATTGCTGCCCTAGTCAGTGCGTAGGTTTGAATGCAGAAGTCTATTCATTTAACATGTAAGCACACTTTCTTTTAATATTACAGGTGGAAGTGGTGGAATGTAATTGAATAAAACTCTATTTTCTTTTAGGAGCTATCCCATGGGCACAAAGCGCACTTGGCAGCTGCTGAAAATGAAATATAAAAACATAGTTCAAACAGGTAAGACACATTTTGCTTAGGCCTATAGGCTCATGATTGTACCTCGTTTTGGTTTTAATCATATTTGACATATTAAACAAAGTAAATATCATTCAGTGGTTATTTCAACTTGGAGTAGCTTTAACCCCCAGCAGAATGCTGTTTAAGACACACAAATATCCTCACGCCTAATATCTTGCTTAGCAGATTAACATTTGGGCTGTAAGTACTCAATACTGCAGATATTTTGCCAATTATAATAGCTTAAAGTATACTGAAACAGAATTCTCTTCTTCATCACAGGATGATGAAGACACATTGTCTGCTGCCACAGAGAGGGATTCAGAAAGGCCTACTGTGGTTTACATTAATATGTATGGTAGCTATTGATATTTCTCTCCCTATTAAAATGTTTTTACATTCTTGTGTGGAATTTTGAGTTTAAAATGCACATTGAAGGGATAAAACGTTCTTATCCTTTTAAACAGAGCACGACTGGGCATTACAAGGAGGAGAGTCCATCAACCTCCACAGCACAGACTGACACAGTGAGATGTTCAGTAAATGGCAGGTTAATTCTGCATGTAGAACTGTAGAATTTAATGTCATCCTTATGTTTTCTCAGTTACTGATTAAAGAGTTGTATAAAATGCATCTCCTGAAGAAAATGGCTAAAACTGACTGAGAAATGGTGTACTTGCAGTGGCAGATTAAAAGGGCCCATCTTGAAATTCAATTACTGTAACACCAGTTAGAGGTGGGTGCATGGTCACAGGTGAATTGTTAATTGTTGGAACAATCTAAATACAGTAATTGTTGCATTTGTAGGAAATAAAGAAGACCAAATTAAAGGTGACTGATTTTTCTTTATTTGACTGCTGGGGGTGGTGGTATCTTAATCTGTGAAATGTTTTTGGCAAATTATGTCTCGGATGGCTCCTCCATCCGGGACATCTGCAGGGTGGATGGGACTGTCTTCCTGAGGGTCGTTCATTTGTGCGGCAGGGTGCTGCTCTCCTCTAATTGTGGCAATATTATGGAGAACAACACATGGCAAAATAATGTCACACGCCGTCTCTGGTGTTACTCTGACTTTACACAGATGCTGGAGCCGGGCTTTGAGCATGCCTACTGTCATCTCAACCCAGGCTCTAGTCCTGCAGTGGGCCACACTGGACCGTTGTTGGGGGCCCAGCTCAGGGTCAGGGCAAGGACTCAACAGAGAAGGCTGGCATGGGTTGCCTCTATCACTAAGCAGGTGGCCATCAAACTCTCCTGTAAGTATATAGTGGCTACATTTTAAGGGTGGTAAAAGAGGGAGACAAGGGAATGATATTTGTGCAAATTTTTACTTACCATGTGCAAATCTGTTGCTCAGGGTACACTAATGATACATTCGTATATCATGCACAGAGCTGGGCCACTTGGCTTCAACATTTGTGATCAAGTGTGCTGCATCACATATGATCTTGACAGTGCAGAGAATGAGTCATATTAGTTGCAGTATATTGTGATGTACAGTCTTTGTTATTGTAAGACAATAGTCAGTGTACCTGCACATTAATGCTGTGGAAAGACTTCCTATTCACATATTCTACTTCATTAACTGAAGGAGCAGTGATAGGGATCTGTGTGCCATCGATGCAGCCTATGACACTGGGAAACCCTGCAACATAAAAACTAACTACTGATCCCAGTCTGAGGTCACAGCAGAATGTCATAAACACGATATAATTTAAAATATCATCATTATCTTCAACTGAATGATTCTACCTAAGTCACCTGCAATCCAGTGTAATTCCTCTTTGATGGTCCTTAGAGGTCTGACACTAGGAAAATGTGCAGTAGCCATTTAAGTGCAAGGGAAACTTTCTTACGGCTCTACAAACAGTCGCTTTCCCGATATACTCAGTGTTGCCAGTGTTATAAAGGAAACTCCCGTCAGCAAAAAAAATGAAGAGTGCTCGATTACGTAGTCATCAGGGAATGATAATACATTTAATGGGGGTCTCAAAATCCTCTCCCGACATAAGGCTATGCGAATTAATTTGGCTTCAATGCTGATCGGGTTAGCGACGAAAGGACACGCCATGTTTGACAGCTGCTTCAGGTTCAGCCGGAGGGAGGAGCTAGGGAGAAACTCAGGGTTTGTTGAAGAAAACCTGCCAGCGAGCAGGTTAGGTTCACAGAGTCAGTTACCACGGTAACTGAGCCAGAGTTTGCGTTATCTCGCTTTCTGGAATGGAAAACCCAGAGTTTCCTTCATCTCAGGGTTAACAAACTCAGAGTTTTCACTAAACCCGCTTTCTGGAATACCCCCCCAGATCATTCCAGGATCTATTTCTCAACCAAGCTTTGGTTGACTTTGAGGTGTGCTTGGGATCATTGTCTTGCTGGAGGGTCAAATGATCACCAAGGTTCAATTTCCAAACAGAAGGCATCACATTCCTCTTTAAAATGGCCTGGTATTTCTGGGAATCCATGATGTCAGTTACATGTTCAAGATTGCCAGTTCTGGCAGCAGAAAAACACCCCCACATCATCAATGTCCCACCTCCATGCTTGAACGGGGGGATGGTATTCTTTTGGTCATAAGCCTAGCCTTTCTCACGCCAGACATACCACTGGTCTATGTGTCCAAACAATTCCAGTTTAGTTCCATCAGTCCATAGAACTGTCTCCCAAAACTCTGCAGTCCTTTCCAAATTCCCCTGGCATACTCTAGTCGACCTTTGATGTTCCTCATGGTCATGAGTGGAGTGCCTCTTGGAGTCCGGCCATGAAGTCCTTGTTTATTCAGTGCTCGTCTAATAGCTGCCACTGAAGCACTTGTCCCGACCT
>NC_044502.1:18582521-18687521 GCF_902362185.1 Chanos chanos
AACTATCTCTGTTGTGTGTTTCTCAGAACGAGAGAGAGAGAGAGAGAGAGAGAGAGTGAGAGAGAGGGAGAAAGAGAGAGAGCTGAGGGTAACTGGGGACAGGTAATAGGGGATGTGACAGGGTAGCTCAAGCTATATATTGACGTTTTAATGACTGGTGTCCAGTCCAGTGTTTGTGCTTAGTGTCAGGGCCACAGAGCCAGAAAAGATGTAGGATCACTCACACACACACACATACACACACACACACACACACACACGGTCCCCAAGTACGCACCATTGCCATGGCAACATCTCCAAAACTGACCCTCATTTTCTCCGCCATAGCCGACAACACAAAACAAAACAAACCACAGGAACATAAACAAAAATTCACCCAGCTAAAAGAAAAGAGAAAAAAAATCGACTCTTTTTCTCGCCTCTCGTCTTGTCCTAATCAGTGTAAGTCTGTGCTCGTGTGGGAGAACAGACCATGACTCCACAGTAGTCGCAATAATCGCGTGTCCTGTCTGTGTTATTACTGCTGGTTACTGTTTTTCCAACAGCCTGTCCATGTCTGTGACACAGCTAACATAAAAACAAACACTGTATACTGATAATGACTTTAAAACCGTCCTGACAACAGAAGCTAACGCGAGCAGAGTTGTCAAAGCAGGAAAGTCAGCAGGTCTAGCCAAATTTATTTTAAAGACGGAAAACAAACCAGCCTAGTTTAGACGTGACTATTTCTCTCACTTGAGACCCACAAACTCAGTTCTCTCTCCAGACAGACGGGCGTGTAATCTCCATAATTAGCTTTAGTCACAACATAAAGATGCCTTATCGGAGGAGAATTTATTCTTGCACATTCGTCACTGCCTGCTGTTGAGGTGTAGCTGCAGATTCTGATCGGCTGAGAGAGTCCAGTTTTGTTACCACTACACTTTACTTGATTACCTCACACGTAGGCCAGGGGTCAGTGACCTGCACACCTGCTGTAAACATATCCCAATTTTCATGCAATTTATATGCGACTGTTCTAAATCACTTTTTAAAACACAGCCATTTACTACAATAGAAAATCATACAGTCTAATTGTACTGTATTTCCAGCAGCTCATTAAATGTTTATATAGGATTTAAATTTACGTTTTCTTTACATTTACATTTTCAGATGAACCTTGAAGCTATTCTGCAGGCAATGGCTAACCTACAGTGGTTGTATAAATGCTGTTCAAAGTGAAGGGGGGAGAGCTCCTAACTGGGTTACCCGTTAAATGAAAACCTGCTTAATCAGATTTTTTTTTTTACATGAAAATTTTATCACATGGATTTAATCTGATCTGCAAATCCATGTTTATTTCATGTAGCCCCGAAAACATTTTCTTCACAATGTTTTATTTAAAATGCTAATGAAGCACACATACATAATGCTTCTTATGGATTCTGTACCTAGGTGTTAAATACAGTGTGTGTGTGTGTGTGTGTGTGTGTGTGCGTGCGTGCGTGAGTCATAGGCAGTAAGTCAGGTGACTGCAGGTGCAGTTTTTTTCCCCTCTGTCACATTTCTTCTCCTATACAGTCATACTTAATTAGTGTTTGGAGTGTTCAAGCACACACACGCGCACACACGCGACTGCGCGCGCACGCGCACACACACAGTGTGCTGCTGCCACTCTGTTCACACCCCCTGGTCCAGGCAGTGTACCCGTGGCTAGTGTGTGTGAATGTAAACACATCTGAGTGTACTCAAATGGAATAATCTCTCACCCTCTCCTGTCTACACTACATGCCCAGTTTTTACATCTGGCTCTTAATGGGACTTAACACACAGACCATTAGTTTTCCCAGATAGTTCTATCCGCCAGCTCCTGATTTTCCTCATCTGACTGGTTGTGACTTAAAAGACTTTCCCTCTAAGGTAATGTGTTGTGATTGGACTCACTCTGGCATGCTAAAATCTGATTGGCCAAGGGGAATGGGTCTGAAACGTGATTGGACAGATTGGCCAGGGCTGGAGAGCCAGGTCCAGATGAGATCCATTACTCTGAAGAGCTTAGGGCCAAAACTCTTCAGTGTGAAATAGGAGTGGACACAGCTGCAGGCCTGGAGCTGCTGCTGAATGTTTCAGGGCTGAAGAGAGTTTGACAGCTCCTCCAGGAGAAATAGTGAGCAGGACACCTCCAAACCCCCTGCTCCCCTCTCCTGCCCCCACCAGCAGAGACTGCTACAGCACAGAAGGCCCAGAGAGAGAGAGAGAGAGAGAGAGAGAGAGCGAGAGCGAGAGAGCGAGAGAGAGGGGGAAGGGGGGGGGGTGAGGTTGGACTAAAGAACCCAGGGTAAAGAAAGTGTGCACAAACGGAGAAGAGAGAGTCCGTAATGGAACTGAGAGAAAATAGGAGTGTGAACCGAGACTGGCTTCTTAGGAGTAGCTAGAGAGGTGAGGAAATGGAGAGTGATGAAGAGAGAGAGGGAGAGCGGTGCAGGAGGAGCGTGAGGGAGGAGAAATACAGAGAAATTATTCTATAAATAAGAAAAGAACAGAAGGTGACAGAATGGAGAAGGAGCAGTAGAGATTAAAAGGGGGAATTTAGAAAAAAAAAAGCAGTGAAAAAAAGAGAGGAAGAATGGTAGAGTATGATTTCCCTGGAAATGACACTTAACCTTAGAAATGGTTAATACGCACGTCCCCGTCGGCTAAACTCATCATCTCTTCATCAGTTGCTCTCCTACCCCCTGGCCTTCTCTCTCTCTCTGTCTCTCCCTCTTTCTCCCATCTCTCTCTTTCTCCTTCTCTCTTCCCTTAATCCCTGTCTTTCATCTCCCCATCTCTCCAAGCGTCACCACATATCTTCAGAGAACACACACACACACACACACACACACACACACACAAACAGACCGTTTCACTTTCAAAGCTCTAACCTGCCAAATTTGACTTTTGACCTCTTTATGGACCAATCCCATCGATCAGCGTAAGTCACCCACGAGATGTCACACAAGCACACACCAACACCGCTGAATACATGCTGCCTGACTGGCTAAGATCAAACACAGCAGTGAGGATGTGTGGAAACCATCAGAGAACGGACAGTGAGTCAGACCGTGTGTTAATGGTGTTCAGCACACACCTGTTTTAAGAGAAACACACAGAGGAATGGGCGGTGATGTTTGTGATATTTAGTGTACTTCTGTTGAAAGTATGACTTTGAATCAAAACAAATATTGTTCACAATGTCACACAGATCCATCTTCCAGTCTAGTAAATTCCTCTGTGCTTAATCAGAGGTCTTATCAAGCACACAGTCAGGGAGTCACACCTAACGTACAGATCAGTTACGGATGTTACAGCCAAGACACAGCGAGCAAAACGACTGTGCATCCTCATTCCACCCTGCACAGGGCTGTCTGTCACCGCCGTTACGCTAATGTGGACGGACGGGACTGCAGCTTTCGCTCCGTCGCTCTCTCTCCTCCACTTGCATGTAAGCTTAAAGCGCAGACAACGCACGTGTACATGTAGCCAGTTCAGTCAGGTCAAACTCCTCAGGTTACCCAACACTGTTGATGTGTACAGGAAAATGATCTTCACTAGATTAGTTTTAATGTTTTCCTCATGCTTTTGTGCAGTAGGGATGTGCAGAGAGCCCAGTATTTGTATTTGTATCTGTATTTGTTAAGGCAGCTAAATTATTTGTATTTGTATTTGTATTCAAATCAAAGTGGAAATAGGCCTATCAGTCCTGTTTTTGTTTTAGTTTTTATTAAAGTGTTAATATAAGTGTTCTTCAATAAACTATTATAATAATTATGAGCACTTAAATGTAATACTGGTATATGGTTTTCAGAAACCCAGCAATAAACATGGATAACCATAACTAAAACTAAAATTCAGTTCCTAATCCACACTTAAGCCAATAAACAAAACTCTAAACTAATAAATGCCTATGTGAACATTGTGAACCCCACCACCACCAGCCCTAACTGGAGGACGCAACCGTGTGACACACAGGCTGACTGAGCAGTGAGCACAGTGTGTAGGTGAGCTAGCCAGGAACTACACTGCCAGAGCTAACCTAGGCTAACCTCCTATGTGGAGCATCTCGTGAACTTATACTTTAGTACAGGTTTCATAAATAACGAAATACCTTTGCCTTTGGCGCATCAGCACCACATTATCATAAGTATCAGGACTTTGAAAAGATTGTGCAAGAAACTGTGTCTATTCCGAGGAAAGAACCACGTGGACTTGGAGGAAACTGCCACGAGAATAAAGTCGTAATTTCACAAAAAAGTTGTAATATTTCAAGAGTAAAGACGTAATTTTAGGCTCCATGTTATTTTAGAGGGAAAATATCAGAAGAGCAGCCTCCTGCCTGCGTTAAAATGAGGAACACGGAGCATCTTGTGAAGTTGTACTTTAGTACAGGTCTCATGAATAACGAAATACAGTACTCAATCTTTTGGCACACCAGATCCACGTTGCGGCAGGCTGTTCTTCTGATCCTCTTCTGTTCTTCTGAAATTACGACTTTATTCTCATAATATTATGACCTTATTCTCGAAATCTCAGATTTTTTCCCCTCAATGTGGCCCTAATACTCCATCGTAATGAGGAACACCAGCTATTTGACATGTTTTTTTTCTTTTTCCCGAAAACAAATAATTTTTAAAATATTTATACAAAATAAATACTCGTAAAAAAGCCACTATTTGTGCTTTGCCGAATACCGTATTTGGATTCGGCTCCACCCCTACTATGCAGTCTCCTTGAAAAGGCTATTTGTATGAGAATTAATCATTTCTGCCATTTTCCACCTCAATGCTCTCTCTCTCTCTCACACACACACACACACACACACACTCTCTCAGTCTTGTTTTCTCTCTCTCTCTCTCACTCACACACACATACACTCTCTCTCAGTCTTGTTTTCTCTCTCTCACACACCATCTTTGTCTCTCTCCTCTCTCTCTCAGCATGCAAGCCTGTTTATAAAATGCAGAGGCATTGTGTTGGTGATTCGGTGAGGTGTGTGTGTGTGTGTGTGAGACCGAGGGCAGGTCTTAACCCCTCTTTGTCTCGTCCAGTTTATCATTCCCTCCTGCAGATCAGCTCATCATGTGCACGTAACATCAGCCTTCCACCTTATTCCAGACAGCATCACTCACAAGACAGCAGAACACACACATGCATGCATACATACATGCACATGCATGCGCATACTAGGGGTTGCACAGAGTGGGCTACTCGAGCATTCGAGTACTCGAGCAGTTAAATCAATTCTCGAGTGTCTACATTATCGTCTAGTACTCGCTAATCACGTGATGCTAGATCTCGCGCGGACTCAGCTTCCAGTTAGAGCCCTTGGTAAACAAGCATAAAAGGGCAGCATAAAAGTGTGAATCGATTGTTTGTTTGCTTTATTGTTGTATTTCACTGTGCAAATTTTCTTTCCCAACTGTCGTTGTGATGAAATAAACGTGCAGCATTTGTGAGTTGTGGACGGATTTCTCAAGGATGGCTCTAACATTGAGTCTTTCATATAATAGACTACGCTATGAACGCGGCTAAATAAATTAATGTTGTTAAAAGATAGATGCAAGCAAATATGACTAATTTCATTTTTTAGTCGGTTAGGCTTACTAATGATGACCAGGCAAAAAACAGATGCTATATCTCAACACAATAAAAACATTTAATGAAGAAATAATTATGTGTTTTCAAATTTACCTGGGTTTAACCCACTATAGTGTGCACAACACACTTTGCTGTCTGAGCGAGCTTTCTGTCTTGGGCTACTGTAGAGTGTTGGTAACAATAACGTTAAAATATCGTTGATATCATCCATGCTTCACCATTGCGTCAGGTAAGACCAAGTGTTATCTTCATATCATATAGTTAATTTTATGCTTTGCCCTATGTGCTGGGACCAACCGCATCATAGTTCCAGAGTCTTTAACTGATGCAGCAGCACAACGCCATCCCACCCCCCCAACCTCCCCCCGCACCGAGTACTCAAGTACTCAAGTTTTTCAGGAGACAAGTACTCAAGTTGTAAAATTATGCACTCGTGCAACCCCTAGCGCATACACGCAGACATACACACACACACATACACACATAAACACCTGTGCAGACACACAGACATGCATGCACGCACACATGCACAGGCAAACTGGACGTCACCCTGCAGACCTAGTCTGAAGCAGAGGAGAGCACAGACAATATACACACACTAAACACACACTAATGTAGGTGCAGCCTTTGAGAGAAATCTCTGTGAGACACCTTTAGTGAGGTAGGAATGAAAGACCCACTCACTGAAATGGTCCACAAAACACCCCCAGTACCATCCTCTGTTACACATACAAGGACATACATGATCTAGCATGGAATGTGGGGAATCTTTACGTTAAATCTTACTTCACATGTACACACATGTACATACACACACACACACACATACACACACTCACACTCACACACAGCCTTGCACCTCCCAGGTTAGATATAGATTACCAGAGCCATGGAGTAATGGGAAAACTGGAAATAGTCATGAGAAAGAAGTCAATAATGAAGAGAGAGAGAGGATTAGCAAATAAATACAATAACAGATGGGCAATCTGATCAATATTTACACAGCTTTTATTCGTATTTTACCCAGCCCTCCCTCTCCTTCTATTCTTTCCTCTATCCTGTCTGTTCCCTCAGAGAGAGCATAATGAATGGTGTTTAGTGACAGAGGACATTTACTCCATGTTAATAATGTAAGCCTAATGTATGAATCTGTCTCTGACTCTCTCCCTCACACCCATACACACACATACACACCAACACACACACCCTTATTTATAATTCTTATTTCAGTGATTATTTCAGATGTAGCCTGGTTTTCTGAGTGCCAAATGCAAGTAGGTGAGTGTAAATATCCAGCAGCACTGATCTACCGGTCCTGAGTGACTCACTGTAAGTCACAGAGCAACAAACAAGCGCCTCTCAAAACCTCGCAAACTGCGCCAGACCACATGAGGACAAAAACGTGTGTGAGCTGCCACATGACCTTAAAATAACAACACGGCCGTAAGTCAGTCTTAACATATCGCTCTTTCAAAGATGCGATGCTCTGTATGTAACATGACATAAATGGGTTTTTCAATGCTCACATTCTCCTTCTCTCTTTCCCTCTGTGTGTGTGTATGAGCGTGTGCATATGAGTGTGTGTGAGTGTGTGAGCATGTGTGTTTGTGTGTGGGTAGGATACATGGTTAAAGTTCATACTTCATAAAGTTCATACATACAGAGACTGACCTGACCTTTCAGGAGCTTATCTAGTCAACGCACAAGACTCTCTTCCTCTTTCTCTATTGCTCATCTCACACACACGCACGCACACACACACTCATACGCTCACACTCACCCACCCACCCACACACACACACATGCACACGCACACACAGTCTCACACACGAACACACAGAAATATACATTCACACATACTCAAACACACTTCCGCATCCACACATCCACTCATTTACAAGCTTGCATGTGCGCGCACACATGCACACACACGCACACACACACACACACACACACACAAACACACACACACAAACACACACACACACAAGCACACACTCAAACACACACACACACTTGGTTTTGCAGCTCAAAGCAATCAAAATCATGTCAAGGTTCACAGCATGAAGCAAGCCCAATCTAAACCTTTATAACATTTAATTATGAGAGAGGCAGTCTTATTTAGACAGGAGATGGGTTTGGGATTCACATTAACACTCTCCCCTCCTCCCTCACAGGGCCAGTCCACATCAGCAGCCTAAAAAACCCACAACACAGACACGCACTTACTCCCCAGGCCACAGGAGGGCAGAGTTTCACTGCTGTCTCTTCAGCCTCCTTTAAGTACATGTTGAGGAAAATGGTAAAGTTCACTTAGTGACTGGCTGGTCAGTATGTTTGTAATTTGTCTAGTCATTTTGCTTATGTAAGTACTAAGAACAAACTGTTTTGAGTGTTGTTGTGTGCGTAAGGCCCTGTTTTCATTCTAAAGAGTCCAGCGTGAGAGTGCGAGTGAATATGCTTCTCTCATGGTTCTGAATACCTCTCATGCCTTAGGCCAGGCATGGGCAAACTACGGCCCGAGGGCCATATACAGCCCGTTAGTCTTTTTAATCCGGCCGCCGAACTTGTCCAAATTATATTATTGATGGCGCACTCCAGAGACATTGACCTTTGTTGGGATGTGGTGTATTACTCTCTACTTCACTTCGCTTTCCCCTTTGAGCCCTTCTGTAAAAATGAGCGGACAAAAGAAAAGAAAAGTGGACAGTGAGTGTCGAGTGTTTAATAAGGAGTGGACAACAAAATATTTTTTCACTGAAGTCCGATCAAAGGCTGTATGTCTGATATGCCAAGAAAATGTTGCGGTTTTCAAAGAATACAATATCAGCCGTCACTTTACCACGAAGCATGATAACTATGCTAGTAAGCTGTCAACACAAGAACGGGTGGCTACTGCTCAGAGGTTGACGGCTAACTTACAGACTCAGCAAAAAAATTTTCACCGACAAACTGCGATTCAAGAGTCAAGTACATAGGCAAGTTTTTTGCTGGCATTCAAATTAGCAAAGGTTAGCAAACCTTTCTCCAAAGGTGAGTTTTTGAAAGAATGCATGGTAGAGACAGCAGGTCTCTTGTGTCCGGAGAGCAAAGGCAAGTTTGAAAAAATCAGTTTATCACGCAGGACAGTGACTCGCCATGTAGAACTGATTAACGAAGATATAGCCAGCGAGTTAAACAAAAAGGCGGAATCCTTTAAGTTATATTCACTAGCACTGGATGAAAGTAACAACATAAAAGACACTGCTCAGGTGCTGGCCGGGTTTGGCTCGACCTACGTGTATGAGCAGACGTTCAGCGTCGTGAACATCAACAAAGCCTGTCACAGATCCAAGTTAACTGACCAACACCTCAGATCTATCCTGAGAATTGCCAAAACAAAACTAACTCCAGACTTTGGTGCACTGGCCAAAAAGGGGACCAACAACACTGCTCCCACTGAAATTGAATGTAAGTTTCTCTACTGTGTTATGAAAAAAATGCATTTTGAAAATAATTTGTACTACAACCCTTGCATATTCATGCTTTGCTACCTGTTAAAGGCCAAAACCTTTTAAGTAATGACTTTTACATGTCATTTATATCAGTTCACACAAACACTCCATCTATCTGCTCCTGGCCCGGCCCCTCTGTCAAAGTTTAGAACCCATTGTGGCCCGCGAGTCAAAAAGTTTGCCCACCCCTGTCTTAGGCTGTACCAGTCTGGTGTTACTTCAGACCCACTGCGAACTGTGTAGATTAGTGTTCTGTTGTGGCTAAAGGGATGAATTATGGAAATACAAATCATTTTTGTAAATATATATATTAGTAAATATATGCTTTGATGTAAATTTATGTAAATCTAATGATGTTTTTGTCTCACCAAACACATAGCACTCTCTCCGTAAGCTTCATGCACATATGTGTGAAAGTTTATACAATACTGAATACGTAATGAGCTGATCCAGTCAGGCCAACCACAAACCATGTGTCTTTTTTTCAGAGAGTTTTATTTTTCAGAGACTCTTTAGGAGAGTAAAGATGGAGTGAGAAATAGATGTGGAGATGGAAAATGAACAGATGCTGTTTGGAGAAGACTAAGAGGTCGAGACAAAGTCTCATGGAACACTGCAGCATCTCTGGCGAACCTTTCACAGGACGCCTGGAGAGTAAGAGGACCTTCCTACACGGACAGGAGAGAAGGGAAATGATGTTGGAAAAGACGGTAAATGCCACTCTGAGAGTCTCTCTGAATGCAAAGAGTTGCAGGGAACACTGTGCGGTTGTCGCTGATATAACACAAATGAAATAAAACAGAACACTTTCAGTCAGACTAAATTGCACATAGGTAGTCTCAACTCTGTGGAAATTCTGCAAAGAAATATTAAATAAGCATATAAAGCTGGATGCAGGTTTAAAGCAATTGGGGGTAAGACATAAAAATAGCTTTCTGTTGAGGAGGTGTAATGTATTTAATCAAGGATCCAACACGGTTTTGTTTTTTTTTCTCATAAAGTCTCCATATCGTAAATTTTATTTCATACAATACATTTTACAATGAGATCTTTCCCAGGACTCATGGGGATTGTACAAAGAGGAGAAGAAGGTCAAAGGGTCACATGGCCAGTCACTCTGTCCTCAGGTGTCTATGTGGATGTCTCCACCATTTTATTGCCACTGGGCAAACTATGTACAACACATTTACAATATAAGATTCTCTTCTTCAGTGTTCATTATTGCACAGCACTTTTGTTTGGTTTTTTATGAAAAAAAAAAAAACATACAAAGAAAAAAAAACGGTATGTATACATGTATTTATACGCTTATATATATATATGTTCACAGACTATGTCCAGTATAAACATCCTCTTATAGATGTGAAGCTAAAACTCAAGAGCCAACGAAAAAAAGGACACAGGAAAACATGTGAGGTTCTGAGGGTTTGCAATTGGCACATCCATTCTGAGGAAATGTCTGTATAGTCCAGTGTTTTGTCAAGAATTCCATAGACCTGTGTCCACTTACAGCTTTAGGCTCATACTCAGATCTACATGCAACAGATTCGAACAGAATTATGGATAATAAGGGCTTATTTGTTTTTATATAATTGCCTTTGTCGTATTCAGCTTGTCAGATGAACAGGGAATATACCACACTAACCTTAGCATCAAAGATATAGTCATATTTCTATATCAGATAACCACACGCCACACATTCACACAGATGAACATAACACAATATAAAATGGAGTTTGTACCATGAACAAAACACATTGAACAAATTCTTAAATTTACATAGTCCTAAAATTTCCTTGTGCAATCTTCATTAAATTCAATCCTCCAGCGATTACCTCCAGTGATGTGGGGCCGTTTTCTCTCTTTTTCATCACTGAGAAATATACTCCCCAGCGCTCTACAACTTAGTGCTTTCTTACCGCCAGTCGTCTTGTTCTCATCCCGGTCACACAGAAATTCATTCAATTTAGCACTCCATTGACTACTGTGTAAACAGGCTGGAGTGATGCTAGTCAGCCGTGTCGTATGAAACTCTGATGCTCAGGACAAGGAGGCACGGAGATGCTTGCTTTTCACTCACTCATGGCCCATTTGGAGTGCTTATCTTAAGCACACAGCCTTGTACCAGCCCGTCAGCACACACTGATTAATGTCTGAGCAGAACTGAGACTACACCCCCCATCCCCAAATCTTGTGATGTCATATCCACTCCCTGTACCAAAAACCTATTCTGAATATTCCTAATTCAGCCAATTTCAGGACTGCCCACTGGTGATGCATTATTTAGAATTTATAATCAAACCTGCTAATCTACTTCTGTTTTATCCAAAGGCAAAGCTATCAGATATATGGAAGAAATTCTCCAAAATACAGAATTATTCCTATGGATCTGAAATAGCACAGATTAATAATCTCCAATTTATCATGACAAGGTCACAGTCACTACACTGAAGGTCACTCACCCAGCAGAGCTGATGGTTATTTATTTAACACAATGCAGTCATGTTCTCTCCCGACATCAAACACTTTTTGTTTTAGATGTGTTAAAATAATTATGGTTGAATCACTGATGGTATTCTTGTCGTTTACGGTATTATTTGTTCACATTCATATTCAGTGGAGAAAGCCTCAATGGTCACTAGATTTGTTCTTAAAGTAATTTTTTCTTTATTCACGCAGACATTGTTGTCATTTTCTGAACTGCACCCTCTTTTTTCTCTGCTAATTTTGCCCTTTTTCACACTCAGTCCATCTCCTCATCTTTCTTCCATCCAGTTCTTCCTTCCAAAGCATCAAAGAGCCAGAACATCAGACGGCTTACGCGCACAGATGCTAATGTAGTTACCCATTCATTCATGCACCGTGGGAGCTAGCACAGCATAATCTGGTGCTCCCCATCGTGTAGAAAACAGAACAGAATGCAGAAGAGGGGTCTTGAGACCCTTCTGTCCATCGCCAGAGAGCTAAACCCATCAGAGAAGCTACACTCCGAAGAGCATCCTCTTTTAGCTGACAGGGATACAGCTTCCCTGGAAACGCCATTAGCATTCCACTCCAGCGTTTACCTGCTAGCCTTTTAAAGCAGGTTAGCAGAAAATTGGTTAAACCAAGGCAGATGTGCTTTAGGACATCAGAGGATTCGAGCGATGTCACCAAGCTTAGCTGAGGGGCCCCAGATCAAACTGGTGTGATATGTGGTGCCTTATGGTGACGATTTGGGGCCAGAGCTGTGCTGTACTGGAAAAGCTGCTGGGGTTTGATGGGATTGCTACGGCAGCGCATTTAGGATTAGAACCGTATAGGAGAGATACCATGCTGCAATGTGACCTCTGCATGAGTCTCTGCTGAAGGACTTGTTTCACTCACTGTAACTCTTTCCCATACCCATTTTTAAGACTGTTAATTTGACATTTAGCTTTTTCTTCCTTTTTTCTCCCTTTTTTCCCCAGAACTCTGAAAGGTTGAGAGCAGCCAGGAGGTGAATTTTCCAGAAACGTCCTCTTGTTGAAAACATCCTGTGTAAAAGGTCCTGGCTTTGGAAGAGCTTCCTGTAGCCTGTGGTTCAACAACATATGTTGCATAGAAAATAATTCTATTTTCAGCTCTCTCTCTCTCCCGGTGTCATCTGTGTTAGTGAGTGTGTATACCTCTCTCTGTGTTTTCATTCTCTATGTTTCATTCTGCTGTCTCTCTCTCTCTCTCTCTCTCTCAATTCCATTCAATCAAAGACAGCTGCCTGGCCAGTGTCAAATCCACGATTTGTCTGTTAGTGTGGATGATGAGATTTGTCATGCACGTGTAGAGGCAACTGCACAAAGGCGCGCAATAAAGCCACTCAGTGATAGATAAACAAAGTCCATTGCTGTCTATGACAGCTAAAGTAAACAGAGCACTTCCATCAATACGCCAAGATCTAAATCATTCTCTCTCTCTCTCTCTCTGTCTACCCACAGCTTTCCTAATTGCCATGATAAATATGTAATCAAGGCCCCAGCGGCTTCTTCGCCCCACATGAACTCAGATAATTCACAACGGTCCGCTCTCTCAGAACATCCTGGAAACATTCTGCCGCCACGTGCTGATTGTGACGGGGGCGGTGTGTTCGGATGAAAAAGGCAAATTATATCATGCTCGTCTTTTCTTTGAAAAAAGTGTTCCAGCGTCATAAGTGCAGTATTGAAACTGACATTTTAAGAATGGAGTGTAACAAATATTTAAATTCCCTTATTTGAAGTGCTCTTCGGATGTAATACAGCTGCACTCCTGTAGTCACAGATTCGAATTTTCTTGAGTTAATCCACTGCACAATCAATTGGCTCATCATCTGAAGGACAGCAACTAATAAAGAAGGGGGAGAGTTAAGAGGAAAAATGAAGATACATTTCTCCCAACTGAAGCTCTCCCTATTGTTCTGATGATTCTCCCTACTTTATCGAAATGTCCCATCGTGGCGTAAACCAATAGTGTACATCTACCGATCTTTGCTACCCTATCGAGAAATACTACCGGAAGTAGGTTGTGCTACCTTAGAAGCCAAAGAAGGTCGATAATTCTTTTTTCTTTTCTTTTTACCTGATCAGAAAATGGTTCTAAGCTACATTATATTATTGTTTTCATTAATTCATCAAACAGCAATTTCGAAAATACTGTCAAGTAAATTTTAATAATAGGCATAGCCTACTTACAATTTATCACATAAACTGTATGTATTTTGACAGTCTAGTTTACACCCTGACATGTAAATTTGTTGTCTAGTTTGTCCATCAACATACTCTAATCAATATCAACATAAAACTGTAAGTAGCATATTTTGATAGTCTAAACCTTATCAGAAAAGTAGCCTACGATTCTGAGATTTCGAGAGGAGGAGGACGTAATATTATGAGAATAAAGTCATAACTGAGAAAAAAGTCATAATATTACGGGAATAAAGTCATAATTTAATTAGAACAAAGTCATAATACTGCAAGAAAAAAGTCATAATTTTATGCAAAAAAAAAAAAAAATCTAACTATTGCAAAAATTAAATCGTAGAAACTCAAGGAAAAAAAACCCATAATTCTTAGTAAAAATATGTTACCAACAACCAACAAAACGGGTGAGAGGAATTTAAACCGTTTATTGTGTTTAGACACAGAAATAGACACAGTTTATTTACAGTTCTTTCTTCAGAATCGACACATTTTCTTGAACAATTGTTTCCAAGTCCTGATACTTATGATAATGTGGTGCTGATGTGCCAAATGATTAAGTATTTCGTTATTTGTGAAAACTATACTGAAAGTATAACTTCACAAGATGCTCCACGTTCCTCATTTTAACACAGGCAGCAGGCTGCACTTCTGATACCTCCCCTCTAAAATAACATGGAGCCTAAAATTATGACTTTGTTCTCATAATATTATCACTTTTTCTCATAAAATGACTTTATTCCTGTAATATTATGACTTTTTTTTTATAAAATTATGACTCTATTCTCGTAATATTACAACCTTAATTCTCGAAATCTCAGATTTCTTTCCCCCTCAATGTGGCCCTAATACTCCGTCGTAGAAGGACTACCAGGATATAACTATAGAATGTTCTGATAGTCTGAATTATTTACCAGAATACTATTTATTTAATTATTATTTATCAGAAAGTGCTACCAACATAAATCTACAGGCAACCTTCTAACAGTTAGCCTTCCGGCAAGTAGGATGAAATGATGGGTTTCCAGCTAAACTCGAGTCACCATGATGTGATGTGTGATGTATGCATGCGCAGTAGGACCACTCGATAGGTAGAGCAAATCGTCAGAACAGCACGATTATTTATTTATTTATTTCATTTTTCTTTAGGCCTCCCTCTTGTCAAGCGGAGATAATTAGGCAGGACACGAGCTTAGAGGACCAGTACACATGTACTGTCTCCATGGCGACCACTGGAGGCCTCGCACTTTTCCTTTTTCGTGCGTTCACAGTTTTATTGTCTTTATCTGCCACTGTCGCAGTCACATGCGGAAGGACATACTTTATTCATAAGGTTATAACACATCTTTTACCAGTGAGGTGAGGGCAGATTCATATTAGCCCGCGGCTGGATGAGAGGAGACCATTTTGAGAACATGTGACATAGTTTAGGCAATGAGTCATAAACCTTTTTCGCCCTTCGCCTTGTGTTAAAATTGGTGTCAATGGATTTCATGACAATGAGCATTACTTGAGAAAAATGTAAATTCATTAGTCAACGTAACCTATTTGGACAATCTATATAAATGATTTGCACTATGCTGTACTGCCCTGACTTAACGTATGTGACTATAAGCCATTTCAGCAGTTAATGAGGAAATGTGGAATGATCTGGGCTGCGGCACTGGTACTTGCGTTTATCCTGTTTCATCTATCATATCTAACAACACAGCTGTGGAGGCAACTTATCTCTCTCTCTTTTCCTGGTAACAAGAAAAGTTTTCACTGTTGTAAGAGGCAGAGACGTGAATTTATTTAATTTGACACATTTTGAAAGATATCTTCATATATGCCGAAAACAAACCACTCCATCTCTCACTGGTTTAAGGAAGGTCACGGTATAAGTCTTGACAAACTCGAAAACACTTTAAACTAAGCCAATTACTTCGTTCCGCTGTAAATGGCTCTCGAAGGACATTACTATTTATGTTCCTCCAATGCCCTGCCTACTTTATATCTCTAAACAATAAATGCTGTTATTTTAGTGGTCTCCCAGATCGATTGGCGGCATCCTTTGTACCTCGGTAATTCAATCTCAGGCTTTAGGTTCGGCGTATTTAGTGACGCCTGCACTGACAGTTCATAAACCCGTCTCAGCTCAACGGGCAAGTACAGACAACGACGAAATTACCTGACCTAAACAGGAAATTATAACGCCGCCACTGGGAATTAACATACTAATCACTGTCTCTGGAACAAACCAGAAAATTACAAGCGGCTCAACCGCTCAGATACTGCGTAAACGAGGTCCAAAGGGAAAAAGGTGCCTGCAGCCCTGAGAGGCTATGTTCATTTTATTGGCTGCATCAACTGTAGAACTTTTATCCCCCCCCCCCCCCCCCCCCCCCCCAAAGCGAAAGGAGCTCGTGACCGACTACAGTCAAAGGGTTTGAAGTGATTTCAAAAGCATAGGCTAGGCAAAGGAAGCATTAGCACATAAAAAGTAAATTCAGAGTGATGCAAAGGAAGCATTATCATACCCCCAGAACAGAATGTTAATGTACAGTACATTCATATGGACGGCTATAGGGACCGCTATACCGACAAATGCATAGAAGTGCGGATGAACTACGGTTGAACCCAAATGGAAAGGTGCTAACTGCTTACATCAGGCCATTAAAATGACTTTATTAGCATTATTTCTCAACCCAGTTATCCTACTCATCAAAGGATTAAAAAAAAAAAAAGGGATGGATGTTTTATTTAAAAATATAGCTTTGCAGTGAGTTAGGTGCTAAGTAAAGGGCTACGTCACATAATCTAAATTGTACATAATAAAACCGTCATTACACAGACATTTTCCATTTTAAATACAGACGAATCCACTCTTTGATGTGGAAGAAGCAGTTGTAATGATTTCTAAACCCTAGTCTCGTGGTCAGACACAGGCTGTAATTTAGCATGTAAGTAAATGTCACACTGTTACTGAGAGAAGTTTTCAGCATAATCTGTTATCACACACACACACACACACACAGCCACGACGTCAGTCTTCACAGAGAGAGAGACAAGTAGAGACAAAGCAGGGCTGTAGCCAGTTTGGTGGATGGAGTGGGTCTTTTTTCCATTAAGTGAACCTCTTTAATGTGAGCGCGCAACAACAGATAATCTTATGGAACGATACTCAAACATGTAATTTCAGAAGTAGATTACCAGGGAGCGTTATGATCATATCAGCAGAATCCTGGCAAAGTAAAATTTATCAATTTTTAATCTGCATTATTATACAAAATCAGCTGATTAACACCCTATACCTGGAGGGTCTGGTGGTGGGTCTACTGTTGCAGGATCCTGATGTATTTATTCCCTTCTATTCCCTTTCCTGGTTATGAATTGCTAATGTCTCGCTAGATGGCGACCTTGGGTAGTACTAGAGACAGAGCGCAACCTGTTAACGGAGGAAGCAAATCTCCCGTTCTCTTCATTGCAAAATGCACGTCTTTTATGATTGTATATAGCGTTTTTTTTTTTAAATAAATTTCGAAAATACTCGAAGTGTATAAGTACATCGCTAGGCAACGCGTTAACTCGTAAACTATAGTGGGTAGCAGCACGCAGCCTTCTCATGATTTATGTGAGGCCAGCTCTACGTTAGCTAGCGATAGCTAGCTCTAATGGACTTCTATAGGAAGATATTGCTCACTTTCTTAATAAAATATGCAGCTTTGAAGTGAGCGGCAACGAAATGTGTCTGTCTGTATTGTATTGACACAGGTTCCAGTAACATTACCTTGTTTCCTTCATTTAGCAAAAAGCTGCTCAATATTCTGAGACAGCCCAGGTGACCTCCTTAATTTCCTCTCGGCTTCCTCTTTACGACCCATAGCATAGGCTAACTGCCAAACGCAAGCGCTAGCGGATGACTGTGCTGTCAAAGTGAAATGTTCAAGTGTCTACAGTCGTCATAGTGATGTGTGCGCGTGTTGTGTGTTTTTCTGTAGCCTACTGATACAAAGGGAGACAAGCTGGTTATGCCCAGGCATTCTTTTTAAAAGCATAATCTCTGGTATGGGGCAAAACTTTCGGGTTAACGGATCTAGAGTGTATAAAGTTTAGGCATTTGTCCCTTAAAGACACAGACGTAAAGCACCAGTATGAATCTCTCTGTGGCACCAGTAGCGTTTTGTTCTACCTCTTTCGACCCTCTTTTACACATGCGTTTCCTTTTCTTGCCAGAGGAGAGAGAAGGGCGAGGGAGAGTAAAGAAGTCAGCCAAAGCCAAGTGACACACAGTTCACCTTGATGAGATGTGTGTTTGTGAGTGGCCCAGGGGGCCTCGGGGGTGTGAGATGGTGTGTGCTTTTGTGACTCAGTTTTGACAGCTTAGGTAGAGAGAGAGAGTGTATATATATGTGTGTTTGTGTATGTGTGTGAGAGAGAGAGCTGTCTTCAGGAATCCAATAACCACTGACCAGCACGGAATGATCGACAAACTAAAATGAAAAAATAAAAACAACAAAAACCTGTTCTGCTGCCCTTCAGTAACAGCTCTCCACACTGCCCGTCATTAAGTAGAACGACTCACCTTTATTTTTAATTTGTCTATTTGTCAGAGGTTAGAGCTCCTTTGGCTCCTTTAGTGCAGTAGTGAGATAGAGGGATGATGACAGAGTGGTGAGATAGAGGAGTGGTGACAGAGTGGTAAGATAGAGGGATGATGACAGAGTGGTGAGACAGAGGAGTGATGACAGAGTGGTGAGCTTTTCTACACAACACAAAAGAATGACACTTAGTAAAAGGGATGGACAAATCTGCCTGCAGCATGTCTGAAAAACATACACAAGACACAACCTAGACGTCTGATACAATGTTAGTCTAATCAGTCATTTCTGCTTTAAAGAGAAGAGAGAGAGAGAACGGCAGAGTGAAAATATTTTTTCTGGTTTTGTCATTACTACATTCAATCAATCCAAACTCTGAGCTGAGGATGACAAAAAGTAAAGAATCTTTGGGCTATTGTTAGAACACCCTCCCCCAGGTGACTATATTCTTAAATCTGTTTATTTATCATGACAGAAATAATCAATTCATGTGACATGGTGCTGCTGTTGACACCAAAAATATACAACCGTGATATTTAATGTTGTTAGTCGCACAGTACCTGCAATGTACTTTAGGTTTAAGTGTCTTTGTTAACCTGTGGCTCCCCAAAACCCACCCCTACCCCATTTCTGGATCTAGAAGGTGATGACCTTGAGACTTGCCCTGTACTCATCCAGCTTCATGATTCAGGCTGTGTGTGTGTTTGTGTGTGTATGTGCTCAGTCCACCATACACCACACATGCACACAGACAGGTAAGGAACAGCCAGAGGTAAGGGGGGCTAAACATTGCAACCCCCCCCCCCCCCCCCCCCCCCCAAAGTTTGCAGCAAGCATCAAGAAGGATTAAATGAAAAAGGAAAAAAGGGTATTTTTCTCTCCTCTAAGTCTCCTTCTTTAACACACTGTTATTGGTTATGGTAAGAATATGGTATCAGACTGTCTATTGAGTGTGTTTGGGCAGGGCTGTTTGTGATAGAGTAAAACCCTTTAACACTGTTGACCACATCTCTCTGTGTCTTTCATCAGTTAAACATTCCTGACGAGACACTTTGACTTTCCCATAAATATGGCTCCCAATCTAACGGAAAGGAAGACCTCTGATACGTGGAGACAGGGGAAAGAGACTAAGGAATAATCTAAGTGTTGTACTCTCTATAATGCATGTAAATGGCATTGACAAAGGTAGCATAGCACACATGCAAATTCAATATACAAGTTTATGTACACATGTTCATCATGGCTACAATAACCACTCACTCAATACTCTTACTGTGTGATGTCAGACCTAATGAACAGGTGACAGACACACTTTACCTAAGACACATACCATCGCCGAACTGTTACCACAACAACACTGCTTAGACCTTCACAACAAAGACATCAGTCATAAACGCTCGTAAACTGTCTCTGCTAGCGCGCTGTTAAATTTAGTACACACTGCTCAGAGGTTTTTTTTGGTCAAAGGGCACTGAGTGAGGTGTTTTTAAAAAACATTCCATCACTCGGCTGATTTTGGGCTGCTAATCCTTTACTCTGTGACGTGTAATGTGTTCCCTGTAGTTAAAATAAGCAGGACCTTCATTAGTGCTGCATATAGTCCTGAGAACCATCCTCAGTCCATCTGATCATCTGGAGCCTAAAGCAGTCCAGCTCTTCACTGGTTACTGTTCATCTGGAGCCTAAAGCAGTCCAGCTCTTCACTGGTTACTGTTCATCTGGAGCCTAAAGCAGTCCAGCTCTTCACTGGTTACTGTTCATCTGGAGCCTAAAGCAGTCCAGCTCTTCACTGGTTACTGATCATCTGGAGCCTAAAGCAGTCCAGCTCTTCACTGGTTACTGATCATCTGGAGCCTAAAGCAGTTCAGCTCTTCACTGGTTACCGTTCATCTGGAACCTAAAGCAGTCCAGCTCTTTACTGGTTACTTTTCATCTGGAGCCTAAAGCAGTCCAGCTCTTCACTGTTTCAAAACCCAAAGGCAGGAATATCAGCACGGTGTTTTTGCTTAGTAAGTGAAAATTCCTAAAAATACATCCCTCTGCTAAACCCCACTACTCTCTTTTAGATGAAATCCTCTTTGACATCAATTATTTTTTCAGGGTAAAAACATCTATCATTTATTGCTGTGTTTTACAGGCTAATCTTTGATATTCTAGAAATAGAGAGTAAGATTTTTTTTTTGTAAAGAGATCCAAGATCCTTAGAAATGGAGAAAGCCCTTTATGACTGCGTCCTGTGTAAATAAAGCCCCCATCACCACAAACCTGGCACAAAACCAAACACCAGCCTGGTACAACACCAAACACTGGGGGAGGGGTGGGGTGGGGCTTAGCATTGAATCATAAGACATCTCAGGAGTTAATCCTTAACCTGTACAGGGATCATATAATGATGTCACGACTGATCGAAGGACAGTGAACTTCATTAACAGATAAAGCCTACTTTTCATAATAATTCACCTGAAGAACGTGTACAAAGACAACAAAGCAGGGAGAGCTACTCTCTACTCGAGACTACGGTAAAAAAGTCCTTTCGTTTTCAGCGTTGTGAGTTGTAGATGATGAATGCAATGAGTGATTTAGGTCAGATAGTGGTGACACACAAGAGTGACAGAGGCGTGAAGAAGCATCCTACTTCAAACCGTGAACTACAGCAAAAAACAGCACTAATGCACACGTCTGCTTTTGGTTGGTTCTTCTGCAAACAGGAGTAATCCACAATTATGGTATATGACTCTTGGTTTAAAGCTTTCAGCACTGTTGCTGGCAAAATTTCTTGACCCCCCATCCCTTTGCCGATTTTACGTCAAACCCCAAGCGCAGGCATCTGGATCTTGTGGGGACCACTTAAAATGTCCTCTTGTGCTGAGTAGCTGTCTACTCTGACCCACTTCCCCCATTCATCCAAACTCCGAAAATCCAAAGGAGAAACCAGATCCACAGTCTTGTCTTGTGTGCCAAAGGACATGTTACTTCAGTGCACTTTTTTTTTAAATATGTTATTTTTTGTTTGTTTTTTGCATGGTGATAGACTTCTCCCTCCATACAAAAGAAAGCCCCCCCCCCCTTCCCAAAAGTTATAAAACTGGAAGCCACTTGCAAGGAATAAGCTCAAGACAGGGAGACCAAAAGGATCAGGTAGGGACAAGGTGACGAAAACACATTCTCCCTTCCCCCCCACCCTCCCCATCCTTCTCCGTTAAAAAATATCCTAGTAAAAAGCATACTATTATCATCCAGGACTGACATCTTCTTATATTCCTGTGAGTTTATGAGAATTTTCTCGTCAGAAAGGAGATTCTGTCATGCAGCAAGTCTTTTCACATCTTTATGTGTCACTAGACATTCTCTAGTGTCTCTTTTTACCCGAGGCATGGAGCAGGGAGGTTTTTCATTCCTTTCTTAACAAAAAAAAATGCTGTGTTCCTCTGTGGCTTTCCAGCACTCACATTAACATGTGCCCCTCCACCTTTCCTCTGTGCTGTTTGGCCTTGACTGAGAAGACTGTCAACTAAGAATGACTCCACCATTTTGTTTCTTCTGGCGTTTCCTGTTTGCCAACAGACATGCTGGATATCACAGAACCCTCACTGGGCCCATAGAGGTTTTCGAATGTAAATTGTTTTCTTTGCCCTCTATCTCTTTCTCCCTCTCTGTCGCACACACACCCACACAAACAACTGATCACGATGACCAGCACACCCCCTTCTTCCTCTGTACCATCCAAATATTGTCCTGAAGTCTATTCAACAAGACAAACTCTTTTCTCAAGCACCTCATTAGCATATGTCTTTGTAACGGATTCTCTGAATGGCATTAGAAAGCCTCATCCTATCTTGCATTTAAAACTGTAGTTCGCTAGGGGTAGAACCAAGTCATATATTTCCTTAATCTTCTTAATATCCAAAACCTTACTACTACTTTAAATCCCTGATTTAACTGAGCAAGTTTCCAGATTTCCACCATCAGCAGGTCCATCCCTTTGCTGTTCCTGTCCTGTAGAGTGAAGAATGCTCCTCTTCCTCACAGCTGGGTTTCTCCCCCACCTCCTCCAGTCACGTCCAGAGCTGGAACAAGAACCACACTCCCAAAAAAGGAAATACAAAATGGGAACAGGTCAGAAATGAAAAGAGAGAGATAAAGAGAGAGCGAGATTTTTGTTTGGAATACGGAACACATCACATGTCAAGTTGCTCTCTGCCAAAAAAACAGGCAGTGAGGGGCGGTAGTGGGCATTGGTACGGAGTGACCAAAAAAAATCCAAAAAACGAAAACAGTTTCATCTTTTTTTTCTGGAGGCCACTAGTGTTTTTTGCCTTGTTCTTTTCCTTTCCGATTCTTTCATTTCCAGCTGCTCGTTCTCTCCTTCTTCTATTCCTCCTTTGTCTTGTGCCCATGGGTTGGCAAGAAATTCTTGGAGCTCCTTTCCAAATAGCTGTTGCCCTTCCCTGCCCCTGGCTGATAGCGCCCCCTGTTCCAGACTGCCGGTACTGCTGCACTTCTTCACAGAGTGGGGTGCCAGCGTGCTGGTCGACTGTAGTGAGGTTAGGGACACACTACTCTGTGTCTCAGACAGCTGTGTGCTGTTAGAGGCCTGGCTGGAGCTTTGACAGTCAACACTTATCCCCAAATCCTCCTCACAGGGGGGCGCAGTGTCCTGTCTGGTGCTCCCACTGCTGCTTCTGCCACTGCAGCAACTCTGACCCCTCTGCTGCACCCTGGTGGCCTGGAGGGGATGCGCGGCCGGGGAGCTGGGTCTGAGGGTGTCTATGGAGGGGCTGGCGCTTTGGTTGGGGAGAGGGGAGGCAAAAAGTGAGGATGGGTCCAGGTTCAGAGACGGAGAGACACTGAAGCTTAATCCTTCCTCCAGAGTGGTCTGTAGACTCCCCTCTGAGCTCCCCGTGGCCAGGGACGAGTCACTGTGTGACGGGTACTGAGAGTCAAGGAGAGACAAACGTGAGACACGATATAAAAATGGAAAAGTCCAACAGAAAGAGGCCATTTTAAAGCCCTTTTAGGATAAAATTCTTAAGTTTCACAGTAAAATGTGTTGATAACTGTTTCCAAGAAATCTGAGAAAGGTAGTATTTCATGTTTTGTCAGTTTCTGTCTTTTTTTTGGTTTGTTTGCCTTTTTTAGGCATTTTTGTGGACCAAAGTGTTGCTGGTTTCAGAACACAAACCTGTGCCATGAGCATCATGGTGTTTGCTCCAGGGGAGCGGAGGGAGGCCCAGGAGGCAGGGGAGCTGAGTCTGACCCCTCGGGATCGGAGGCCTGGCCGAGACCTGGGGGGGGCAGGGAAAGCGGCAGCCGCAGGGTGGAAAAACTCTGAGGGCAGGCCAAAGAGAGATGAGGAACCACTGGTACCAGCTTCACATCCTCCATCACCTCCTCCACATCTACTGCTGTTTGGCTGGATCCCACCTTTAAATAGAGAGAAAGAATCCCACATGCTATGTCAACAATTTACCTTACCATCCGTTACGCCAACAACACATCTTTCCTAACAATTACATTTCACTAAATGTGCTTCTGTCACTCTAATTCAATTCCTTATGTCCTTATGTAACGGCCGAACACATACACACACCGAAACAAACACATACATACCATTGTAAAATCTAACATGAGCACTGTAAAAATGGTTTAGTCTCTGGGAGATCGGCATTACCCATACTGCATTGCGTGGGGCTGCTTTGAAGCTGTCGCTGAGGCCGTCTTCTCGCTCCAGTCTCTGATACCACCTCCCCTTCCTCTGCACCTGCACTGTGAACCCCCAAAGGTTCTCCTGCCTCCTCAGCCTCCTCTGAGCTGTGGGCATGACCACTAGGCTTCTCCTCCTGTGTGCAGAAAGGAGAGAATGTAAGGAGCTCTCACTACTCCTCTATACGTGCCACAGTTCTCCTCACAGTTCATAGAGCAACCTGCTTCACATCAATGTGAGTCCACAACAGTGAAAAAGATTAACAAACTATTACATAGCTTTCCCAATAATGAGCGGATGCATTTAAATCCTACTGCTGATAATCTCCTGCTCTGTTCCCCTCTCACTGGGAGAACAGCAAACCAAGGCAGATGCTTAACCACAGAGAGAAACTGAACGTTCATGTGGACCTTTCCTGCTGTTTCATTTCTCTCTCTCCCTCTCGCCTAATTACAGTGAGTTCATGGCCGTTCTGGCTGATTGAGGCTCGTGTTAAGGGCATGAGTGGGGAGATTATGGGAGATTTTGGTGAGGGATCAGACCTGAACATGCAGTCACTGACACACAGACTAAGCTACAGTCTTTTCAGGATTAGACACGTTTTGCACAGCTGAGAGCTTCCGTTTGAGGGATTATATTTTCCTCCATGTCTCTCTATGTGAAATTCATAACTGACTGGGAACTGGTTAAGTCATAAAGGACGAGGCCAGTGCATGCTGACACTGCCCAATCATCTATCAGCTTCTTCACTGGTTTTGGAATAAAAAAAAATATCTTGCACACAGACAGAACAGTTCTGCCCTCCAAATTCTGACTGGAGATCACTGCACAACCCTACACTATGGAAAAACGACAAATTAAAGATAACCTGAAAAAAAATTAATAATAATAGATAACAATAACCTTGCTTCAAGGTATTTTTAACACTCAAAAGTTGGGCCCAATAGTTTAGTTGACTCAATAAATAAATAAATAAATTAAAGCCATGAACCAGGTTGGCCTATTGTTTTCACTTGATTTAACTTTTTTACATTCAATGCGACCCAAACACATTTGCTATCAAATGCCATCCATATGAAGCATTTAGTGAAAAGTCACACACGTCATTTCAGTTTTCTGTGACCAGGGAAACCAAACTAAGCTCGAGCTGTGGCAGTTCCGGACAGTGCAGTTGTTTGTCAGCAGACAGTAAGGAACCTGCTGTCGTGAGAGGAGGAGAGGAGAACCTGTTGTTGTGAGAGGAGGAGAGGAGAACCTGTTGTTGTGAGAGGAGGAGAGGAGAACCTGTTGTTGTGAGAGAAGGGGAGGAGAATCTGTTGTTGTGAGAGGAGGAGAGGAGAGCCATTTAAAGGTGACCCACCATGCCCTCCGTGTCTGCTGACTGGAGGCCGCTCTGTTCGTCCAGATCGAACTGCTCTGGGAGCACTGGGGAGAAGGACTTGTCAGAGAGCTGCTCCGAACACAGAGACACCTGCTCAATCTCAGCCATACTGATCTCCTACAGAGAGAGAGAAAGAGAGAGAGAGAGAGAGATGAGTTTCTTAGCCTGTTGCTGTGCCTGTCTATTCCCTCTTGTTTCTTATCTTAATTATATTTTGACATTTTATTCTGGAGCCTTTGAAATGTGTGCTTTGTGGAATCAGAGCTGAAAGACTGAAACTGAAAGACTGGCATTAAGAGGCTGTAAGCTGTAAGTAACAGTAACAGACACAGTGTGTTGGGAGTAAAGGTGATGGACACAGTGTGTTGGGAGTAAAGGTAAGGGACACACTGTGTTGGGAGTAAAGGTAAAGGACACACTGTGTTGGGAGTAAAGGTAAGGGACACAGTGTGTTGGAAGTAAAGGTAAAGGACACAGTGTGTTGGGAGTAAAGGTAAGGGACACACTGTGTTGGGAGTAAAGGTAAAGGACACAGTGTGTTGGGAGTAAAGGTAAGGGACACACTGTGTTGGGAGTAAAGGTAAGGGACACAGTGTGTTGGAAGTAAAGGTAAAGGACACAGTGTGTTGGGAGTAAAGGTAAGGGACACACTGTGTTGGGAGTAAAGGTAAAGGACACAGTGTGCTGGGAGTAAAGGTAAAGGACACACTGTGTTGGGAGTAAAGGTAAAGGACACAGTGTGTTGGGAGTAAAGGTAAGGGACACAGTGTGTTGGGAGTAAAGGTAAAGGACAGTGTGTTGGGAGTAAAGGTAAAGGACGCAGTGTGTTGGGAGTAAAGGTAAAGGACACAGTGTGTTGGGAGTAAAGGTAAGGGACACAGTGTGTTGGGAGTAAAGGTAAAGGGCACAGTGTGTTGGGAGTAAAGGTAAGGGACACACTGTGTTGGGAGTAAAGGTAAAGGACACACTGTGTTGGGAGTAAAGGTAAGGGACACAGTGTGTTGGGAGTAAAGGTAAAGGGCGCAGTGTGTTGGGAGTAAAGGTAAGGGACACAGTGTGTTGGGAGTAAAGGTAAGGGACACACTGTGTTGGGAGTAAAGGTAAAGGACACACTGTGTTGGGAGTAAAGGTAAAGGACACAGTGTGTTGGGAGTAAAGGTAAGGGACACACTGTGTTGGGAGTAAAGGTAAAGGACACAGTGTGTTGGGAGTAAAGGTAAAGGACACAGTGTGTTGGGAGTAAAGGTAAGGGACACACTGTGTTGGGAGTAAAGGTAAGAGACACAGTGTGTTGGGAGTAAAGGTAAGGGACACAGTGTGTTGGGAGTAAAGGTAAAGGACAGAGTGTGTTGGGAGTAAAGGTAAGGGACACACTGTGTTGGGAGTAAAGGTAAAGGACACAGTGTGTTGGGAGTAAAGGTAAAGGACACAGTGTGTTGGGAGTAAAGGTAAGGGACACAGTGTGTTGGGAGTAAAGGTAAAGGGCGCAGTATGTTGGGAGTAAAGGCAAGGGACACAGTGTGTTGGGAGTAAAGGTAAAGGACACACTGTTGGGAGTAAAGGTAAGGGACACACTGTGTTGGGAGTAAAGGTAAAGGACACAGTGTGTTGGAAGTAAAGGTAAAGGGCGCAGTGTGTTGGGAGTAAAGGCAAGGGACACAGTGTGTTGGGAGTAAAGGTAAAGGACACAGTGTGTTGGGAGTAAAGGTAAGGGACACACTGTGTTGGGAGTAAAGGTAAAGGACACAGTGTGTTGGGAGTAAAGGTAAAGGACACAGTGTGTTGGGAGTAAAGGTAAGGGACACACTGTGTTGGGAGTAAAGGTAAAGGACACACTGTGTTGGGAGTAAAGGTAAGGGACACAGTGTGTTGGGAGTAAAGGTAAAGGGCGCAGTGTGTTGGGAGTAAAGGTAAGGGACACAGTGTGTTGGGAGTAAAGGTAAAGGACACACTGTGTTGGGAGTAAAGGTAAGGGACACACTGTGTTGGGAGTAAAGGTAAAGGACACAGTGTGTTGGGAGTAAAGGTAAAGGACACACTGTGTTGGGAGTAAAGGTAAGGGACACAGTGTGTTGGGAGTAAAGGTAAAGGACACAGTGTGTTGGGAGTAAAGGTAAAGGACACAGTGTGTTGGGAGTAAAGGTAAGGGACACACTGTGTTGGGAGTAAAGGTAAAGGACACACTGTGTTGGGAGTAAAGGTAAGGGACACAGTGTGTTGGGAGTAAAGGTAAAGGACACAGTGTGTTGGCAGTAAAGGTAAGGGACACACTGTGTTGGGAGTAAAGGTAAGAGACACAGTGTGTTGGGAGTAAAGGTAAGGGACACAGTGTGTTGGGAGTAAAGGTAAAGGACAGAGTGTGTTGGGAGTAAAGGTAAAGGACACAGTGTGTTGGGAGTAAAGGTAAGGGACACAGTGTGTTGGGAGTAAAGGTAAAGGGCGCAGTGTGTTGGGAGTAAAGGTAAGGGACACAGTGTGTTGGGAGTAAAGGTAAAGGACACACTGTGTTGGGAGTAAAGGTAAGGGACACACTGTGTTGGGAGTAAAGGTAAAGGACACAGTGTGTTGGGAGTAAAGGTAAAGGGCGCAGTGTGTTGGGAGTAAAGGTAAAGGACACACTGTGTTGGGAGTAAAGGTAAGGGACATACTGTGTTGGGAGTAAAGGTAAAGGACACAGTGTGTTGGGAGTAAAGGTAAAGGACACAGTGTGTTGGGAGTAAAGGTAAGGGACACAGTGTGTTGGGAGTAAAGGTAAAGGACACACTGTGTTGGGAGTAAAGGTAAAGGACACACTGTGTTGGGAGTAAAGGTAAGGGACACAGTGTGTTGGAAGTAAAGGTAAGGGACACACTGTGTTGGGAGTAAAGGTAAAGGACACAGTGTGTTGGGAGTAAAGGTAAAGGACACAGTGTGTTGGGAGTAAAGGTAAGGGACACAGTGTGTTGGGAGTAAAGGTAAGGGACACAGTGTGTTGGGAGTAAAGGTAAAGGACACACTGTGTTGGGAGTAAAGGTAAGGGACACACTGTGTTGGGAGTAAAGGTAAGGGACACAGTGTGTTGAGCGTTGACTGTGGAAGGGTGTGTTTGTGTTTTCAGAGAGAGCAGGGTGGGACAGGAGAGAGCAGATTTCATACATAAGGGGCAGAGGGAGAAGGAGGAGAGAAAAAGAGACAGAGGAGGACAGATTGATGGGCTGACTGCAGACATGGAGAGAGGAGGAGTGACAGGTGAGCTGAGGTTACTGCCTGAATCGCATCTCTTCCTGTAACAACTGCTCCCTGTCCATCAGAATGATTGACACATTTATCCAGAGACTGCATAAAAATGACCGAAATGTCACTCCCTCTCTCTCTCTCTCTCTCTCTGTGTGTGTGTGTATGAAAGAGAGAGAGACTAACATCTGTTGCCCCTGGGTGTTTGAGCTCCCAAACTTCTTAATTTTGCAAACCTATCTGCAATGCGTAAACGCCAAAAATTTCAAACCCTGACTGTGTGAAATACAGTGTGTGTGTGTGTGTGTGCGCGCGCTGTGTGTGTGTGAGCTCTCCTACCTCCTGCGGATGAATCTTGCAGTCCTTGCAGAGCGGAGGAGAGGAATAGTGGTGGAAGACAGAACCAGAGAGGTTGTCAATCATAAGCATTTCCCCCTCTAAGGAGTCTTTGATGAGCAGAGACACACTGTCCAACCACAAGTTTTCCTGGAGACAAAACACCACCTGCATATTAAACTCCATGTCACTGTGACAATACACAACAATGTAGCAAATAGAGTTACACTATAAACTCAACATTCCACAGTGGCTGAGGTGTGTTTAGCCTCCCTGGCCAGGGTGGAGATTTGACTCCATTAGATGAACTCAGATTATATGCTGCATCGTGTATACACCCACAGCCAGGATATTCTTTAGAGCTACAGCTTGTACACACGCACAAATATCCACACAGATGCACACTCAAACACAAACACACAAACATATACACATACAAAAGCAATGACATTCTTTAGAGTTGGACAATATATAAGGACTAACACACACACACACACACACACACACCTTACAGTTCTGTCACACATTCACACGTGCACAATAAATAAATAAGTGTGTATGTGTGTGTGTATATATATATATACACACACATACATACACACACACATATATGCATATGCACGTGCATATGGTCTCTCTCACACACACACACACACACACGCACACGCACACGCACACACAGCATAATGAACGGTGCAGGTCAGGAGGAGGGTCTCCTTTGCTGCCACAGATCTACTCCTAATGACTGAGCCTGTGAGAGACTACTGCAGACAAGCTTCAAAGAGCTGCTCTGCTTCTGTATAAGCAATATGCCTTAACAGCACATACGCATACGCTCTCTCACACACACACACACCACCCAGTGTGAAGCCCTACACACCTGCATATAGTCTCTCATTTCTAATGACAGTCTAATGACAGTAAGAAGCAGAGAGAAAGAGACACAGATAAAACAGTGACTCTCTGACTTCTCAAACAGCACACAGCTGTAACCATGAATGCAGTTCAAAATCATTTACACACACACACACACACACTCAGACAGGAACAGTCTGTATGCAGAACACATCATCATTTCTGTACACAGACAGCCTTATGCTCTTTACTCTGCCCATACTGTTTACAACTTAATGTGCGTGTCAAAAAGCTGAAAAATATTTATAGAAAATAGAAATAAACAAAATGACAGCAAGGACAAACCCCCCCCCCAAAAACCCTTTGATAGATTTCATAAACACCGTCATTAAATGTTCGATATTCAATTTACTCCAGATTGGTGTTGAAGAAATTGAAGGAATCGGGGGGCCAAACTGACACAGTAAAACTGTTACATAATATCACAGTCTTTTCCCTCCTATTTTATGTCTTCTGTTTATTGACAGGATGTGTCCGGGGAGTGAGGTATACTCACTGCGCAGCACTCTACTTGCTGGCTACCGTTACACATAGACTGTTCTCTACACTTGCACACAGACAGCACTAAAGAGGACTGACAAACATACATCCCGGTCAAAAAAAACCCCCACAGATTTGCCTGTGGGTCATTGTCAGATTTGATGAAGTGTATATAATGAATGTGGAGATAATAAAGTTATGTCAGAGGGTATAGAGCGACAGACGTCTCTGAGGTCAGCCCCACGGCCACGCTCTAACACAGGAACATTAACTCTGGAAATGGAAACTCTGGAAATAGTAGCTGTCAGTTACATGAAGAGATGCGAGAGAGTTTGGATTATGTCATGTATGTGGATAGCATATCCTCTGTTCAGGTTCATATCACTTCAAGCATTATTACAATGGATGGATCTTATGGGTAACGTAGTTCTCAGCAGTAACTCAGCAAGTGGGTAATGTACATGTCACCTGTGGCTAGGCATTTAGTGAAATGACACTTAATTATGGGTGATATAGTCTCCGTGACAATGCAGCATATGGGGAAATGCAAGGTTTGTGCCAAGGCCGGAGCATATGGGTACTGTAGTTCTCATGCCCTCTGGGCTCAGGTAGGGCTCCATTAACGCAGAGTGTGAGTGTGTGCGTGCATGCTGGTCGCTCTGCCCTCCTAATGAGAACTCCTCTCCACTCTCCCATAGCAAATTAAACCGCTACACATGGCAGGAGCAGATGCACTCACAGTAAAGCCACTCTCCTCCATCCCTCACCTCCTCTCGATTTTGCCTCTACCCATCCCCCCTTCTTCATCTTCCACTCTCCTCTTCCCACCTGCTCTGCCCTGGAGCCGGTGTTGAGGTGGAGATGCAGATCGATGGCTGGGAGGACGATATTCGTCCTGTTTGATATTGATACGGTGTACGTGTGGACTTTCTATCTTTTCATTAGCAGTTGAATTCTGTCTCTGTGACCTTGGTGGTCTCATGGCACCTAGCAGTGTTCTGCATATGATCTGTTCTAACAGAGGCTTGGGCTGCTCCATGGGAACATGTTTAGGGCTGAACAGGACTAACTCCCATGCATACTAATGAGCAGGAGGAGCAGTGCTCCTCAGATTATTCCCCAAAACAGCTCCACTGGCCCCTCCTCTTTCTCTCTATTCACAGCCGTGTGAGGGCCATGACGAAAGCCCCGTGCTGCCACAAGGTGAAACACAGCAGAACTGGACACCAGCACAAAGAAACTGGCTGTATGAAACACACTGCTGGACTCCAGTCAGCGTATCAGTGGGCGTGAAGCCTCCTGCAAGTACCAGCAGGCAAAGAAAAGCCACACGTATATGGAATATACCCATTTACAAATATATGCTAAAGTGAAAGTGAACTGTAAATGTAAACTCTCGCCTTTTGTCAGAATTTGCAGCCGGGGTGGGCGAGAGATCTGATGGACTGGTTGGGATTCAAGAGACGAGCAGTTGGGGGTTGAGACAGGAGGTGTTGGGGTGAGAGAGGAGATGTTGGGAGGTGAGACAGGAGCAGTTGGGAGGTGCTCTCTGTTGTGTGAATACCTGTTCTGTGACAGCAGTGACTTTTGACCTGATGGGAACTCACCAGATTTCAAAATGCCTTGAAAATTAATCCCCAAAAATCTGAGTTTACAGCTCCTATTAAAGGCCACATCTTCCTCATCCTCATCCTCTCTCGCCAAAAAAAAACCTTTCATCATGCAGACTCTCTCTGTTGGAAGTCTTTTCTTCTTTTTCTTAAACTGCTCCCTGCACCACCAGTTTCTCTCAATATCACTGCTGTATTTTCTGCTGACTATCCCAAAAATCACCCCCCCACACACACACACTCCTTTTCAACTGTGGCTCAGAGTGCTTTCCCTTTTACTTTTTTACTTTCTCACACCAACCCTGTCTCTTTCACACGTCTCCTCTCCTGTCTGCAGTCCCATCTCCCTGTCGTCCTCTCTCTTACCCCTCCAGGGGCCTGTAGAGGGTGATAATACTGCAGTGTGTCTGTGTGTGTGTGGGCTATGCCCTCTTCTGTGACTGGAGAAAGATTACTGACATTACACACTGAAACAGAGCCCAGGCGCTCCACACTGGCCATATCCAACATGCTTAGGGCCACATGCGTTCTCTTTCAGTTTAAGACAAAAATCTGTACAGTTATCAGATGGCTATCAGTGCCTCCTATGAATCCATGTGTTTATCCTTTCTTCCATCCATCCATCCATCCATCCTTTCATTCTTATATGTCATTTATAACAATGTTTCTCAAATTATAGGCCGCAGAGCCCTGCCGCTGCGCCAGTCAAATTATGCTCGGTGCTTCTGTCACTCGCCAGATGAAAATAGCAACATTTTATTCAAGATTCTAGAATGTTAAGCAAGCTCTCACAGGCGGGAACGCTTAACATTCTAAAATCTTGAGCAAAATGTTACTATTTTCAAGGCAAGAAGTTCAGTCAAGGGAACGGGGACCTGGCAGTTTCCTCAGCGCTGGTCCCCGGCCCATATTTTGAGAAATGCTGATTTATAATATCCTCGTCATTCACATGTTTTCTCCTAACCAATGTGGAGAGAGGCTTCAGCTGAGTGTACTGATGGGAAAACATTTGTTTAGTGGATTAGAGAAGCAAGATGGATACAGCAAAAACCCTGAACAAACAGATTTGATTTTCATTGTTTAAAAAGTGTTACCGTTGCTCCCTTCTCCACAAGGAGCATGTGTATCTGTGTGCAAATGAAAAAATGTGTGCGTCTGTGTACATATTCATATGTGTGTGTGTGAGTGTGTGTATATGTGTGGGTGTGTATGTATGTGAGAGAGAGAAAGAGAGAGTGTGTGAATGAGTCAGTAGGTGAGTGAGTGAGTGTGTGTGTGTGTTCATGCCGTATAAATCCTTTAGAGACTCTGTGTTAACGATCAGTCTTTCTGCTCTACATGGACAGAACCAGGCTGAACCTGTGGATCAGTAGACGGTTGAGCTGTCTCTCCAGGTAACACCTTCCCAAAGGTATTATGATCCATCTCTTCACACTGCCTTTCTCTTCCTCCAATCCCCCTTTCTCTTCCTCTCTACTTTCATCTCTGTTTAGTCAGACTCATCTCTCTCTCTCACACACACACACACACACACAGGTACACACTCATAGAACTGTGAATAATTTGTGTCAGTTTTACGCCAGGGTCCATCTGTGCTATGTGCCAGGGACCTGCTATCACACCAGCATTCCTCTGCTCCTCTTCTCTCCTCCCCTCCCCTGCTCCTCTCCTCCCCTCTCTCCAGTTACATAACACACACTGGCTAAAAACACACAGGTAAAGACAATTATAGCCCTGCAAAAGAGAAGGCAGTGACTCATCACTCTGTGCTCGTGTGTGTGTTTGTGTGTGTGGTTCCTTTATTTGTCATCATGCTGTTTTTAGAGCCGGTAATCTATGGGGGTGTGTAAAGGGTTTCTATTGATGGATCTAATTCTATAGGTCAATGACTGGTCCAGAACTTCATTAAAAAGGTGATTAATTCCAGTTCAGAGTGTTTGCCTCTCTCTTGCTCTCTTCTCCTCGCTGACTGACACAAACCTGCTGCCATGGTGACGGAACACAAGCCGAAGCCATGGCTGAGGTGCAGTAATGAAAACATCTCTCTCTCTCTCTCTCTCTCTCTCTCATTTCCCCCAAAAAGCATGTGACCTTTACATTAAAACCAGTGCTTCCATTCCACTGCCCTTCATTAAAATTTGACCTCAAAAAAAAAAAAAATTAATACTGCAGCCCACACTTTTATATCTTGAACAAATATCAGTCCTTTCCTTGCTGCCATTAGAAATATTTTCTTTTCACCCATCCATCTAGAGCAGAACGACAGAGGGCATCTGACGGTCGTCCTTACCTGGGCTGGAGAGAAGAGCATGTGGGGATCGTTTGGGTGGTGGGGGCCTGGGTTTGGAGTGGGTGTATGGGTGCGCAGGTGTTGGTTGTTTGTCCCGGCTCCTGCCCCTTGTCTGTCCCCGCCTCCTCTGTCCTTCTCTCCACCCCCTCCCCCTCCCACGCTGACCCCTCCCATGCAGCAGAGCGTTCCCTGGGCCAGCTCCAGCTCAATCTCGGCGTCCATCTCAGCGTCTTCCTGCGCCTCCTTGTTGGAGTCGTCCAGATGTTTCATCAGCACGGCCACCACCACATTAATGAGCACAAACTGAGCTGTCAGCACAAAGCTCACAAAGTACAGCGGAGAGATGAACTGCAGGCTGGGGTTACAGGTGTATTCTCCTGGAGGACACTCCCTCAGCGTGTCCTGTACGAGAATCAGACAGACAGCACTGACATGTCAACCACAGCATCAGAGTCACAGACAGACAGCACTGACACATCAACCACAGCATCAGAGTCACAGACAGACAGCACTGACACATCAACCACAGCATCAGCATGTTACATCTTCAATTACCCAGCTTCTCAGTGACACACTTCTCTCTCTCTCTCTCTTACACACACACACACACACACACTCACACACACACACACATACCCCTGCTGATAATAATATATTACCTGCTAATAATAATATATTACCTGCAGTCTAATCTGGACTTATATATATGTTTTGTACAGCTTGAATTAAACAGAGTGGTTGTATAAATGTAATGTGGTGTAACTCTACCATGAGCCACCTAACAACGTTCACTGTGCTTTCACCTGTATGACAGACCGTATGACACCAGTTTGATTAGCATTCAGTCCACTGCCTCACTAAACAACAATATATCCCAGAGTGGCAGTTCCTGTCTGATTAATACTGATGTTTTTTCTCTCTCTCTTGCGCTGTGTGTACGTGTGCGTGTGTGTGTGACAGAGGGAGAGAGAGAGTAATAGACAGCAGTTGCATGCTCTTTGAGTAATTGTGCCTCCTCGGTCAGCGGTAAATGGAATAAGGTAGCTCAGGTGGATGGGCGGTCTGGGTTGTAATTTCCAGTCTTGATTACTGTGCTTTAGCCCTTCGTGAACTGGCAGAGTTGGCCTGGGAAAAGAACACTTCCCATCATCCATAAAGCACACCAGGCCTGTTTAATGGAGGGACTTGTCATCCTTCATCAAATCCCCTCTCCCCGAGCTTGGGCCAGGACTCCTCAGTGATACCTCCTCATTTAGAAAGGTAATCTTTATCCAGGGGAGAAAGTGCTGAGCCTGCACCTCCTCCGTCACGCAGGTATATAAGATTAAAATAAAAAGGGGAGAAATAAAACGAGGGGTGAAGTCAGGGGAAAAGACAAGGCTGTGTATTTCTCCACACACTTAAAACCCACTCCCAGATAAGCACCCATTCCTCTTCATTTCATAGAAAAAAGAACATGAGGAGCACACACACACACACACACAGAGAGAGAGGGGGGGGGGCGGGGGTAGAGAGCTTGCTTCACAGCATATCAGAGCCACCTTCAGTAACACCTTTCATTGCTTTCAAATGTCACACTCAGGAAAAAAAAAACTGTTTATTTTCACTCTTACGCTTTTAGCCCCCTTACATGTTCAAAGTGTTATAAAATATTATGACACTGTAGAGGCTTAGTGGGGGAAAAACATGCGCCGTAAAATGAGTTGAAAGGAGTGTGTAAAGAACAGGTGACAGCAAGCGTTTTCCCAGTGAAAAAAAAATACACACAGACACACACGCACACACACACCTATAGAGACCGATACGATTCAAAGACTTACACACTTAACCTCTGTCTACAGGATGATGACAACACTTCCGATATGCGGGGGGAAAAGCCTTAAATTTCCATACTATGATATGGGACTGAACACACTACGGTGAGAAGGAAAGACAGGCTGCAGCAGTAGCAGGAAGAGCAGCTGTGTTTGGGTCAGTGTGTGTGTAAGCAGAAGACAGATGGCAGTACTGTACCTTCATAATGCCGTTCCAGTTATCACCTGTGGAAACCTGGAATAATGTGAGGAATGCCATGCCGAAATTCTCAAAGGTGGCGTGACGGCTCATCCCCTCACACGGATAATCCTCGTTACACACTAATACACAGAAAACAGAGTTCAGTCTTTCACTCCCATCTGCATCTCTCTCTCTCTCTCTCTTTCAAACACACTAACAGAAAACTGGGGAAGAAGGTAACAGGTAACATGTGGAGAACATAAAGGAGAGAGCTTTGACATCCAAAAACGAACTTGTCAATACGACATATTTGTACATGACAGGAGAGAACACAAGACATTACAGTAGCTGTGCAGGGGAGACAGCAAAAGAGTGAAGGAGACGTTACTGCTGGTGAGGAGAGAAGAGAGGACAAGAGACATTATGGGTGGAAAAGAGAGAGGAGAGGAGTTAAGGAGGCATTAGGATTTGAGAGGAGAGATAAAAAGAGCAAAGGAGACATTAGAGGTGGAGAGGATGGAGGAGGAGAAGTGACTGACCCAGCTCTCCAAAGAGTTCCACTCCAAGAGCAGCGTAGATGAAGAAGAGTAACATGAAGAGGAGGCCCAGGTTCCCCACCTGCAAAAATCACACACATCACATCTACATACAACAGCTTATTCATCAACAAGAGAACCCATCAGCTCTATATACTACAGCTTATTCATCAATAACCAAACCCATCACGTCTACACACTACAGCTTATTCATCAATAACCACACCCATCAACTCTACACACTACAGCTTATTCATCAATAACCACAGCCATCACGTCTACATACTACAGCTTATTCATCAATAACCACACCCATCACATCTACACACTACAGCTTATTCATCAATAACCACACCCATCACATCTACACACTACAGCTTATTCATCAATAACCACACCCATCACGTCTACACACTACAGCTTATTCATCAATAACCACACCCATCAGCTCTACATATTACAGCTTATTCATCAATAACCACACCCATCATGTCTACACACTACAGCTTATTCATCAATAACCACACCCATCAGCTCTACACACTACAGCTTACACATCAGGACCCTACAAAAAACTAGAAAAACTGAGTAATGAGACAATGAAAAACAACATGGGTTTGATCCAACACACTGGAGTCCTTTAAGACTGCTCATCTCTGTATCAGGCAGGAAAGGATGATTACTCACAGAGGAATCAAAAAGGCCTTACAACCGTCAGAAAGACAGATAGAAATAAAGACAGAAAGAAAGAAAGAAAGAAAGAAAGAAAGAAAGGCCCAAAACTATTTGTGACCAGTGCCTTCTCTTGCCATCCCTTTAATCTTTCCCCTAGGAGCCTGTCTGAGTGTCTATCCTACGTCTGTTCCTCTGGCGGTTAATGAAGTGGAGCAGATCTGTGATTTCACACAACGCTCATAAATGATACAGCACATTAGCAGCGTTGTCAAAGGCGCCCTCCTTAAGACTGTATTAACCCGTTTAATGGATGAGACGACCTATGTCTTACCGCAGGCAAAGCAAATGGAGTGTGCATGCCAATGAGGGAGAACGGCAGAGAACATCGTCGCAGACTCTCTCCACACTACGGCAGCATTTGGATACTGGCGTGTTTAACACACCATTAAAACTGGAGAAAACTCTTGTAAACCAAGAATGAATGAAGTGCACTGTGTACACACACACACACACACACAGTAGCCATGGTAATTAACTGAACATAAAGTTGTGTCGAAAAGATGCTAGTTCTTTGAGACGACGTTTTAAAACGGCACGTGTACGATTATAATCGCAAATGGGGATCTGCGTTGAAGCTATATTACTCAAAATGCCATTTTGTTTTATCGGCGGCTCCGGGAAGAGTGATAAAAGTACGCCTGTGCTTAAGTGCTAATGAACAAGTCTGCTACAATCGAGTCATTTGGAAAGTCAACCGTCACAGCTTTGTGAGAAGAGTGTTGCGAGATGGCGTGAAGCGCATTAGATGCGTACTGTGACTTTATTTCACTCCAAATGCTCGATAGCTTGTGGAACAATTAAAAAAGAGCACCAAAGAGGAGAGTATAACTTAAAATCCGCCTCAGTCAGCAGCCCCGCGTAACTGTCTTCATTCACAATGGGCTGCTGTAGATCGAATACTACATTGCCACAGTCGAGGGGGGGAAAACGGGTATTTTAAAACGATGACTCATATCGATATAGAACTACTTCAGTCCGAAAGCGATTCCCACAGTTAAAACTGATGAGGAGTTGCGCCTATCATCTATCCCTGTTCTAGAGCACTTCTCATTTTTAACTCTCAGCTGTGGGCAGCGCGCGTCCATCACGCCCACAGCAATCAAGTCAACATTTATCTCAGCGATCCTGACCCCTGCGGTGCGCGGCCTATGTTCACTGCTAAATGGTATAATGGTATTTAATGAAATGCATGTCAACTCAACGTTCGTCATACTGACGCTTCCCTGTTAAAACACTCTGCGTCCAATGCAGCCGTGGGGAAAAACCCCTTTTGCCTCCAGCGCAGCCTGAATTCTTCACAGCATGGAATCAGCGAGGTGCTGGAAACACGCCTTAGGGATTTTGGTGCGTGCTGATTCAACAGCATCCCGCAGTTCCTGCAGATTTTTTCGGCCACACAAACACACACACACAGACACTGATGCTGCACACCCCACGTTCTACCTCATCCCAAATTGAGATATAGTGGCTGTGCATGCCACTGGAGTGACCTGAAATCTCTGTCATGTTCATTGAAGCAGGGTGAGATGATGCATGCTTTGTGACATGGTGAGTTATCCTGCTGGAAAGATTTGAAAAAGGGAAGACTGCAGGCATAAAGGGATGCACATGGTTATGACCAATGCCTTGGATATGCTGTGGCTTTCAAATGATGTTCAGTTGGTATTAAGGAGCCTAATGTGTGCCAAGAATACACCCCCCCCCCTCATCATCACACCCCACCCACTCCAGCCTGTACCATTATCACAAGGCACGATGGATACATGGATTCATGTTGTTTATGCAGAATTCTGACCCTACCATCTGCATGTCGCAGCAAAAATCAAGATTCGTCAGACCAAGCAACACTTTTCCAATTTTCAGTCATCCAGTTTTTCCTGCATGACTCTGCGTGTCAGACTTCTGTTCATTATCTGAGAGTGGTATTCGTGATGGATAGAGAGACAACCTTCATTTGGTCCATGTTCCCTAAAGGACACGTGCCGTCTGTGTGGCAGATTAACACAGAATCTGATAGAGATAAGAGATATGCAATTTCCTGTATATGTTACTCTAAAGTTCCTCTCCAGAGAAGCTACACAGAGTTTTAATAACACTGTATGTGATTGGGCAGATGAAAGAAATGAAAACAGATTACCACAAAGTCTGTAACGTATTCAGCCTGTTTGTTTAGTTCCATTCATTTACTTAACACGCCAAGGGTGATGGGTAATAGAAATTATTTTGTCACTGTCTTAGACTACTCTTTTCCTTACACAGTGACCAGCTCATCATATAGTCATATCTACACCTTTGATATTTTTTATACTGTATGGTTAAAAACCTGCCCTGTACCTCCCTTAACACTGGTACATGTTAATCTGGCTACCAGAAAATCTGTAATCAGAACTGGCCGAAGAATGTCTTGATTGGTCATTCCATAAAGTTGCACACAATTACAGGTGCTCACTGACTTACGATGGTTCCACTTAAGATTTTTCGACTTTACAATGGCGCGAAAGCAATAAGCATTCAGTAGAAACTGTACTTCAAATTTTGAATTTTGATCTTTTCCTGGGCTAGAGATATGCAGTAGGATACTCTCTCTTGATGCTGGCCAGCTGGCCACAGCTCCCAGTCAGCCACACAATCACGAGGGTAAACAAGTGATACTCTACTGTGTACTGTGTTGCCAGCATTTCTGAGCTCGTTTAAGGTAGGCAAGGCTAAGCTATGATGTTTGGTAGGTACTGTATTAAATGCATTTTCGACCGGTGATATTTTCAACTTATGACGGGTTTATCGGGACAAAACCCCATCATAAGTTCAGGAGCACCTGTGCATATATTATAGATTCACATATATCATTGGTCTACATATATAACAGATCCACATATATTGTTAGGCTACGTATATTACTGATGTGCACATACACACACACACAAGCAGACACTTTATTTTTCTAATTACCAAAGTACATACAGAGCGGTGTGTGAATGGGGCAAGAGGAGAGCAGACAGATGAAGGGAGCGGTGGCGTAATGAGAGATCTGGCCAAGCAGCCTCCGCTGACCTCGCTGTTTCACCCTCACACCTGGTCTCTACTCTTCTCAGGCTCTCTGCTTTCACACAGGTTCTGTCAGTTTAATTGGGCTTAGTTCCATTTCTGGACCCAGTACAGCCCTGACAACGCCTCGCCACTCTGTCTCACCTACGTTTTCTGGACAAATCAAATAAAGCTCCGTTTGGACTTCATAAACTAGGTTCTTTAAATCAAAAGTGAAAAACAGCACTGAATTTATACCAGTACTGAATTTAACCCTACATAACATCATGGGTTTGCTGGTTAAATTTAACCAAGGTGGCAAATCACTGTGCAATCAAACTGAAACCAAAACTTCAGAATGACTGAGAAATATGGCTTTCTTCTGACAAGACTGGAGGGAGACAACAGGAATTCCTGCTCTAGACTCATCCCAGATTTGTGTGAAGATCTCTGTAGTTAAAACTATTTGAGCAAGAATGGGAATGTGGAAAGAATGTTATAGGTCTAAATCACACCTTTGGTCCCTGTAGCTTGTTGAGGACAAGATAAGGGAGTTTTGAACATAAAATAATTAAACTGAAAAACAGAGAGATCGTTTGCCATTAACAAAGTGAAAAGTCATTTGTTGTAATTATAAAAAGAACCGCGGTGGAATGACTTTGGTGTTTTAAGTAAGAATGCTTCAGTCTTATAAAAGCAGGAGCTGCTGATGTGTTGCTGTGACGTCACGGCGCCGGGCCTGGCTATCCTTTTTGTAGATATTAATATCCAGCCCTGTATCCCAGTGTAATCCAACTCTCCCTTCACTTGCTCCTCTCTGCAATGCCACGCCAGCCTTACTCAGAGTCTGTGTCCTCGCGTAACCTCTCTACAGTCACGACCACAGTTGGAATAACCAGCCACCCAGTTCCTACCCCCACACCACACCACACCACACCGAACTGCTCTCCTACCTCACCACCTGAGTGTGTGAGTGTGTGTGTGTGTGTGCGTGTGTGCGTGCGTGTGCGGTGTGTGAGAATCCATGGTAATCACCAATTAGGGCTGGATTAGCTGCTGCTATTGAGCCCAGCTGTGCCTACCACAACCTCCCTTCTCTCACCTCAGTCCTGCAGGTGTGAATAAATGATTCCACTCTGGCATCTCTCTCGCTCTCGCTCTCTCTCTCTCTCCAAGCAGCCTCCACAGAACTGAACTCTATTCCACTAACAGGACTGAGGCTTGTGACTATGGTGTATTGTGACAAAGCCTTGACACTAAAGACTAAAGCCTTCTGGAAACATCCATGAGGACAGGTGTGGGGAGTTACCTGTGGCAGAGCCTGGACCACGGTGTCCAGGAGAGCTCTCATTCCTGTGGCCATCTTCAGCAGCTTGAGCACTACCAAACAAACACAGAGAGAGAAATACATACGTCACGCAACAAGGTCCTGAGGGAGTTTCTCTACCAAACTTTCATTCTAGCCCTAAACAGGTAATGCTGAGCCTCTGAAAGGTCGTAACTATATTTAGAGCTACTGAAAATCACTTACTCGTTCTACAAATCAGGCCACAACAGCCGACGCCTTGCCTTCTGCATCAAATGAGCAGACAAAACTAATCAATCTGTAAGCTTTGGGCTCATTAAATAATTGACCCTGTGCTAAATACCATTCTGCAGTGATAACAACGGGGTTTGTCTGGCTCATACTGAGGGAAGGAATGCTTATTTGAGCAGCCGAGAGAGAGAGAGAATGTACGAACCCTTTCATAAGTTATATGCTCTACAGTAACACATGAACTGATGATATTTAATTAGGGGGAAATGGAGGGGAAGAAAAAAGGAGATGTTTGGAAGAGTCCAAACAGGGCTCTGTGTGAAGCTCATTACAGAACCAGAACCACACACAGGAATGGGTTTTAATGAGCGGACTGGGTCTGACGGAAGACGGGTGGTTGAATGTAAGTAGGCCATTGTGGATGTCGATTAAGGTGACCTTACCACGTCTACACAGAGCTGAATGTTGAGACTGCTGAGACAGACTGTGAGGTGGAGAATGCAAAAGTGGAGTGGGTGAGAGGTGGAATGGGTGGAGGGAGTGAGAGGTAGAGCAACTGTGAGGTGTAGCAGGTGTGAGGTGGAGAATGCAAAAGTGGAGTGGGTAAGAGGTGGAGCAGGTGTGAGGAGGAGAATGCAGAGGTGGAGGGAGTGAGAGGTGGAGCAGGCGTGAGGTGGAGAATGCAGAGGTGGAGCAGCTGTGAGTTGGAGTGAGTGTGAGGAGGAGAATGCAGAGGTGGAGCGAAAGTGAGGTGGAGAATGCAGAGGTGGAGGGAGTGAGAGGTGGAGCAGGCGTGAGGTGGAGAATGCAGAGGTGGAGCGGGCGTGAGGTGGAGCAGCTGTGAGGTGGAGCGGGCGTGAGGTGGAGCGAGTGTGAGGTGGAGAACGCAGGGGTGGAGTGAGTGAGAGGTGGTTCGGGCGTGAGGTGGAGAATGCAGAGGTGGAGTGGTTAGAGATGGAGTGGGTGAGAGGTGGAGTGGTTAGAGGTGGTGAACACAGTGAGGTGGTGTAGTGTGGGCGGTGGAGCAGAACAGGTAGGTTTGATATGCCATAAGTGACAAGCATCTTGCTCGACTGTGAACTCCAGTTAAAGTACACTCGGTGAGGAAGAGGAGGGGTAAAGGGCATTCAGTGAGGAAGAGGAGGGGTATAGTACATTCGGTGAGGAAGAGGAGGGGTAAAGTACACTCGGTGAGGAAGAGGAGGAGTACAGTACATTCAGTGGGGAAGAGGAGGAGTACAGTACATTCAGTGAAGAAGAGGAGGAGTACAGTACATTCAGTGAGGAAAAGGAGGAGTACAGTGCATTCAGTGAGGAAGGGGGGGGTAAAGTACATTCAGTGAAGAAGAGGAGGAGTACAGTACATTCAGTGAGGAAGAGGAGGGGTACAGTGCATTCAGTGAAGAAGAGGAGGGGTACAGTACATTCAGTGAGGAAAAGGAGGAGTACAGTACATTCAGTGAGGAAGAGGAGGGGTACAGTACATTCAGTGAGGAAGAGGGGGGGTAAAGTATATTCAGTGAGGAAGAGGAGGAGTACAGTACATTCAGTGAAGAAGAGGAGGGGTACAGTACATTCAGTGAGGAAGAGGAGGGGTAAAGTATATTCAGTGAGGAAGAGGAGGAGTACAGTACATTCAGTGAAGAAGAGGAGGGGTACAGTACATTCAGTGAGGAAAAGGAGGAGTACAGTACATTCAGTGAGGAAGAGGAGGGGTAAAGCACATTCAGTGAAGAAGAAGAGGAGTACAGTATATTCGGTGAGGAAGAGGAGGGGTACAGTACATTCAGTGAGGAAGAGGAGGGGTACAGTACATTCAGTGAGGAAGAGGAGGGGTAAAGCACATTCAGTGTGAGGCTGAGTGAATAGACAGAGCAAGGAAGAGGAAGAGGAAGAAGAGGGGTAAAGATGGGCGTGGCTCACCACGGGCGATGCGAAGAACTCTCATAATGCGGATAATGGTGGGGTTAATGGGAAGAGCGGCGCTGATCTCAATCTCTTCCAGAGTGATTCCCATAACGGACAGCAAGACGATGGCCAGATCCAACTGGTTCCACCTGCAGCCACAACACACAGGAGTGACGCACAGCACCGTGGGAGTGAAGAGCTCAGAAACCAGAGCAACAGGAACAAGTCCAGGGTACTGTCACCAATACTTATCAAACACGACCTTCAGTCAGATTTCCTTTTTTAGTGCTGCTCTTCACCATGCATAAATATGACAAACATACATTGAAACACAGAAGAAAAACCCAGCTTATTATTTAGATGACAGAAAAACAGGGAAAATCTGAGTCATGAATCAGAATGGCTATGACATACTGTCTCTCCGTCACTCGCTCTCTCCCACTCCCTCTCTCTCACTTTCTCCCTCTCTCTCTCCCTCTCTCTCTCTGTCACTCGCTCCCTCACTCTCTCTCTCCCTCACTTTCTCTCTCTCGCTCCCTCCCTCCCTCCCTTCCTCCCTCCCTCCCTCTCCCTCTCCCTCTCCCTCTCTCTTTCTCTCTCACACTCCCTTCCTGAGCTCACCTGCAGCTCTCTGTAGTGTAAAGCACACAGCAGGAGACAGCTGCTGGTCTTCTTTTGTTCAAGAGCACACATCAGTCAAACACGTCAAGCACACACTGTGGTAAAACCTGCACGTTTATCCTGAATTTACTGATTCACATGTCAAACACACTGTGCTAAACCCAACCACCTCCATAGCAATGAGCCTGAGCTGCACAGCACACATGCACACACAGATACACATACACATATACACACGCACACACACACACACACACATACACACACACACGTGCGCACATGCACACACACACACACACACACACACATGCACACCTCTTATGCTGGATTCTGGGAACTCTCCATTGACTTCCACTATAACAAGTACTGAAGAAAAACCTAACTCTAAGCCTAACCAAAAACACTTACACAGTTTTACCAATGACAAAAATATCTTTTATAAAAAAAAAAAATCATGTGTGACCATAATGGGTGCTGTGTGTCTGAGTGGAGCACAGTTACAGCCCTGCCTGTGTCCTGACCCTCTTCAGTAGACTTATAACCATACAGGAGAGAGGTGTGGACCGCTGGCTGACATGAGTATAAACCTGAATCAGGTTAGAGAGAGGTGTGGACCGCTGGCTGACATGAGTATAAACCTGAATCAGGTTAGAGAGAGGTGTGGACCGCTGGCTGACATGAGTATAAACCTGATTCAGGTTGGAGAGAGGTGTGGACCGCTGGCTGACATGAGTATAAACCTGATTCAGGTTAGAGAGAGGTGTGGACCGCTGGCTGACATGAGTATAAACCTGAATCAGGTTAGAGAGAGGTGTGGACCGCTGGCTGACATGAGTATAAACCTGATTCAGGTTAGAGAGAGGTGTGGACCGCTGGCTGACATGAGTATAAACCTGATTCAGGTTAGAGAGAGGTGTGGACCGCTGGCTGACATGAGTATAAACCTGATTCAGGTTAGAGAGAGGTGTGGACCGCTGGCTGACATGAGTATAAACCTGAATCAGGTTAGAGAGAGGTGTGGACCGCTGGCTGACATGAGTATAAACCTGATTCAGGTTAGAGAGAGGTGTGGACCGCTGGCTGACATGAGTATAAACCTGATTCAGGTTAGAGAGAGGTGTGGACCGCTGGCTGACATGAGTATAAACCTGATTCAGGTTAGAGAGAGGTGTGGACCGCTGGCTGACATGAGTATAAACTTGATTCAGGTTAGAGAGAGGTGGGGGGACAGGGTGGCGGGCTTAAGTGAGAGTCAGTTTCCTCCGCCACCTGAAGTAGGTCAATGCCGCACGCACTGGTGAAGGCGGCGAAACGCAGAGGATGTTTACGCCTAATGTGGATGCCGCGTGCGTTCATGCATACTGAACCACGGCCAGCGCCACGCTGTGACACCACTGCAGGAATGACAGAGAACAGGCTGACTGGGGATTTAATGACCTACAGAGACTTGTGTTAGCCGAGAGGACGCTCGCTCGGGAGCAGGAACTCATTTAACCTACCAAATAAATAACGCTGTTTTATACTCTCTCCTCTCTCCACCTCTTTATCCCTCTCTCGCTCTCTTTATTTCTCTCTCCCTCTCTCTCTTCCCCTCGCTTTCCCCCTCTCTCCCCCTTTATCCCTTTATTTCTCTCTCTCTCACCTTCTCTCCCTCCCTCTCTCCCTCCTCTCTCTTTCTTTCCCTCTCTCCCTCTCTCTCTGTGCCTTGTCAGGTGCACTGTTCTCTGGTCCATTATAGCCCATGTGAGGCAGCCCATTTCATCCAAAGTGAAAGGATAAAAATTCTGGCGAGGGAAGAGCAGATTGTGCCAATAACCTCCCCCCTGCGGCGGAGCCAGAGAACACACTCAGAGGGATGCAGCTCTGGCACCACTGCGCTGCTAATTAATCAATTAGGCCCATTAAGAGAGAGGAGAGGCAGCAGGGGCCAGGAAGGGCGTGGCACTCCATACCTGTCTTTGAAGAAGCGGCGGAAGCCAAATGCGACGAGCTTCAGCACTGCCTCCAGCACAAAGGTACTGGTGAAGAAATAATTACAGTACTTGAGAGCGATCTCCAGAGACTGGGAAGGAAAAGACAAGAGACAGATGAAGAGGAGGGACAGACTGTGTGTGTGGTCATGTGTGTGTGTGTGTGTGACAAAGAGAGAGAGAGAGAGAGAGAGAGAGAGAGAAAGCAGGAGAAAGTTTCAGATGGAAAAAAAAATTTTTTTTTTACTTGTGTTCATTGTCACAGCTAATGGTGTTTGGAATACAGAGCAGATAAAAATCACTCACTCTCTCTCTCTCTCTCTCTCTCTCTCACACACACACACACACATGCACTCACAGATACACACACACAGTGGCAGAGCATACATGAGGCTGGCTGTAGTGCTCCAGAGACATGGTGACCACGTTGATGCAGATGATGAAGGTGATGAAGAGGTCCAGGTAATGACTGGTGCACAGAGTGTGAATCATCAGCCTCACATGACTGTAACTGGCATAGTACGGTAGCTTCTGAGCCTCTGAAAGAGAGACAGACAGACAGACAGACAGACAGACACACACACGGAGAAAGGGGGGCAGAGAGAAAGAAAGAGAGAGAGAAAGAGAGAGAGAGACAGATAGATGGAGTGGGTCTGAGTGAGTGAGAAGTACTGAGTAAAGCACTGCTCTGAATTATTACTATCCCAAGACTAAAATTCATGACAAAATATTTCAGCCCAATTCTGTTTACCCACTTACATCAGTGAATCAATACATCTAATTAATAATCTTGATATTAAATATGACTAAATATGACTCTGCCCAGTGTGTGAGTCTGTGTGAACTGTTCTGGACTGAATGAGTGAGAGACTGAAGAAGAGACGAAATATGCAGTTCAGTTTGACCTGAGGATCAGGGATTTTCTGAGCAATAATAATGTGCTTAATAATGGGAAGCACTGACTTTTCTCTAATATAGTTATCAACACGCCATCTCTTATCTCTAATATTTTTCACTGTCTGTTACTCTGCCTCCTCTCTCTCCCTCTCTGTCTTTCTCTCCCCCTACCTCTCTCTCTGTCCCTCTGTCTATCTCTCTCTCACTCCCCCTCCCTCTCTCCCTCCCTCCCTCCCTCTCTCCTCCCTCTCTCTCTCTCTCTTTCACCTTTTTTTCTTTGAGTAGTCTCTATCGTCCTACACTCATTTTCTCTTCTACACCCTCTATTCATTCTCCTCTTCCAGGACCTGTTTCTTTTCTTTTCTCTCATTTCCTGCTTTATCCCTCTTTATTTCTTTCTAGCCACACCCACACCACTCTGCATCTTTCTGTCCTCCCAGCTCTTCCTCCTTCATTCTCTTACTCCTTCTTTTCTTCTCCATCCGCCGGAGTCTCTTCTCCTCCCTTCTCTTGGCCTCCTCCACCTCCTGGTGCTGCCGACATTTGTGGAAGTTCTCCACCACCACACCCACAAACATGTTTAACACAAAGAAACTGACGATGAGGAGGAAGGAGATGAAGTACAACAGCATCCATGGGTTGTTGTTGGTAATGGGCTATGAGAGGGGGAGCAAAAGAGAGAGAGAGAGAGAGAGAGAGAGAAAGAGATCTTGACTGAAATGTCATCCTGTTTTTTGAGACACTGAGTGCAGGTTTGGCTCAGTAAACACTGAATATACAGCAAACAGTGAGAATGAAACTCATTAAATCAGCACAAACTGAGCTTTAGAACATCCCTGGCAGTGTTGCCTGGCAGCAGCACCATGGAGACGAGAGGGCGGGCACAGCCAAAAGATAAACTGTCTTACTGCAAGACAGGAGACACCGAGGAAGACTGCATGTTGGACAACGGTTACGCCGAATGACCACAGAGTGACTCTGTAAGTACAGAGGGGAACTGATGGCCACAAACTGGGAGAGTCATCAAACACACCATTTGTTTCCCCATTTCCCTTCAGCCAGTGTCTGACTGGATAAAAGCCCCGGGTTAAGGCTGAGGAAGTGGGTTCTGGCAGCAGCTTGGCTTTGTATCAACATTTATCGAGCTCTTCAGGATAAGAGATTTGCTTTTCTTTCTTTTTTCTGTTCACTGAATAGAGCAGACACTTTATTTCTGTTTTTAAATCCCTGGAGCATCATTATGTGGTGTGGTCAATGCTGTATAAGTAGACTGTGAGTACTTCTGAGCTGACAGGGGGTTTTGCAGTCTGAGAACGCTAGGTAGACCCGACCGGTTCCAAGGCCTGGGTACCAGAGTCTGATGGTTTTTGTTCATCTCAACATTTGAGGGTGGCGTCATTCTGGTCTTGAGGACTGTGGTGGTTGTATGGTGAGAAAAGACAGGGGAAATAAATACAATGTAAATGAGGAGATGGGGCCTACCTGCTGGTCCACACCCACTGCGTCCAGTCCGTGATACATTATATTCACCCAGCCGTCTTTTGATGCCAGCACAAACAGCGACATCAGAGCCTGCCGTACACACACACACACACACACACAGACACACACACAGAGTTTGAGTCACACAGAGCGTATAAGAGTTCACACACAACAGCACCATTCAGAACCACCAGACCCAAGAGACAGATGGTATGTTCGGTACATACACACATTCACACACACAAAACATAAACACAACGTGGTTAATTTGACATGCAAAAAAAGACAGGGGTAGATTCATTCTTTAAAACATAATCAAAACTTTTGATGATATTATTCGACACACCTGCCACTGAACACACACACACACACATACACATACTACCCATAAACACACGATATTCATGATCACATGCACACCAGTGTTTCCCATAGGTCTGAAGTATACTTGTGGCAGTAGCCAGTGGAAAGGGTCAGCATTACCTGCCAACACAAAAATGGTCTACTACATGTGACGAACAACAAATACCTTTAATGAACAATAAAGTGACCTTTAACACAATTTTTTGATTTATTGAGCATTTCTATTAATCTCAAAATGATATATTTAACAGATCTTATGCTTGTAAAATATCCACCATGTCTGTGTCTTCTAAAGTAACACCAGAGACCGTCTCTCTTTCTCTCTCTCTCGCTCTCTCTCTCTCACAGAGCATGTGTGATTCAGGGTTTCCATTACCCTGTAATTACTGTTTTTTGTAACCAATAAATTAAAAACTTGCCAGTCAAAATGTCCAGTAATAATGTTAAACAAAATGTAGCTATCACAAAAGGTTCCTAAACATTTGTGTTTTGACAGCGAAACAGCCTGGAGGAGAGAGTGACGCGGCTTATGCACATTGCAAGCTGCAAAGACACATTGGACATGTTTGATTTCAAGTCAGCAGCAGAAGACTTTGCCGCAATGAAAAAAAGAGAATAGAAAATGTTATCTGGTCGCCTATAGGCTGCAATTTATGCCATGTACACCTTGTGTTTGTAACATAGACTTAGGGCTGTGCGATATGACCAAAATCTCATATCCCGATATAGGTCATTTCATATCCCGATAACGATACATATCACGATATAGCACATTTTCTGTAAATTCAATGAATAAATAGTTTATATAAAATGACCACATAGAAATGCCTATTTCTTATTACATTTTGAATTATATACTGCACAAATAAAAGTATGACGGAGTATTAGGGCCACATTGAGGGAAAACAATTCTGAGACTTCGAGAATAAGGTTGTAATTTTATGTGAAAAAAGTCATAATATTACGAGAATAAAGTCATGATTTTAGGCTACGTGTTATTTTAGAGGGGAAATATCAGAGGAGCAGCATGCCGCCTGCTAAAATGAGGAAGATGGAGCATCTAGTGAAGTTATACTTTGGTATAGGTTTCACAAATAAAGAAATAGTTAATCTTTTGGCACATCAGCACCACCTCATCATGAGTATCAGGACTTTGAAAAGAAACTGTGTCTATTCCCGAAGAAAGAACCATACTGGCTTGGAGGAAATTGCCACGAGAATAAAGTTGTAATTTCACAAGAAAAAAGTTCTGATATTACGAGATTAAAGTTGTAATTTTACAAGAAAATATTCATGATATGACAAGAATAAAGTCGTAATTTTAAGCCACGTGTTATTTTAGAGGGCAAATATAAGAAGAGCAGCCTGCTGCAATGTGGTGCTGATGTGCCAAAAGATTAAGCATTTCATTATTTGTGAACTTTTCATACCCAAACCAGGTCCAGGCAATAGATGTAGCCCCTCTTTTAGGTACAAGCTCCTCGTTTTGTCTTGGCTGGTCAGAGTCTTCCTCCTGTTCTGAATTACTCCATTCTGTGTTACGCTCACTCTCCTCCATGTTTGTGTTGCCTTCACGCAAATTCCCTGCCTGCCTCCAGCAGTGTGGAGGAACGCAAAGCGTCGTCCAAATGACGAAAAATATTGCCAAAAAGAGTGTGATTTGTGACAGAACGAAATAAACAATAGAGCATAATATGAAACAATAACCTTTTTTCTATCGTCACACGATATATATCATCATATCGCACAGCCCTACATAGACTGTTATTGAAACGTGACCGGAAAGTTTAAAATTTGTCCGGTCAGTTGAAATCCTTTCCGGACACTGGACAGGCAAGAAAAATTCCTAGCAGAAACCCTGGTGCAATGGTCAGGAGACCCCTTCTGTGATAGCAGAACAAACAGGTACAGGACGGGGTAAAGCGAGGTGAGATAGTCCACTAGTTAATGGATAACGGATGGCATTGTTCTCTTGGACGGATAAAAAAATACAAATTAAAAATGCTAAAATGGGTCGCAAAATATATTGAGCGGCCATTAATATACCTGGGCAGCATGCCCAAGTAGAGTCTATGTGTGGGAAACACTGCACACAATCTGTCTCTCCCTCTCTCTCTCTCTCTCTCTCTCTCTCTCTCACACACACACACACACCACACATACACACTAACCTGGCCCAAGTTGTCAAAGTTGTACTTGTGATGGACCCATTTGTAATTGGCCAGCAGACAGTCAGACTTATTGGTGATATTCCTTACGTCCAGACCCAGGCAGTAGAAGAACTTGCCTTTGAAAAGCTGGCAAAACAGAGCAGACACAACACATCAACAAATGTCACTCACAGTCACACGTCTTCTCTCTTCTCTCTCTCCCCTCACTGCCTGTCAGAGCACAGAGGATTAGGAAGACCTGAAAAGGAACTGACAGAACACAAAACACTCAGGGAAAGAGGGAGATGAGAGAGAGAGATGGAGATGGAGACAGATGGGGGGAGAGAGAGAGAGGAAAATAAATAAGAAGTGGAGGAGATTAATAGAGCTGATTTGGAAAAAAGAAATGCAGACAGCAAAAAGAGAATTGAAAACAGAAACATCCAAAGAAATGGGGAGAGAAAAAGAGAGAGAGAGAAATGTAAGTCTAAGGGCTGCTGTACCTGAACTCCAAGTATCCCAAAAATGATGAAGAAAGCACAGCAAATGAGAACAATGTTCCCGATGGGTTTGAGAGAGGTGATGAGAGTTTCCACCACTAGCTTCAGACCAGGAGCACGACTGATGACCCTGCAGACAGACAAAAAGAGAGGAGGAGAGAAGGAAGGATTAACATTCTCTCACATGTTTTCTGCTAGCTTGAACTGAGTTGACAATGCACGTACTGCATACTGACATTACTTAATAAACAAACAAAGAAATAAATAAACAACAAAATTAAAAACGGGTGGTGTGGTATGGGCTGAAATACTGACAAAGGCCGTTTTCCTATGTATCATCAAGCCAATTAAATAGTTTACTAGTGCCTGTAAAAAGCTAATATAGCTCAGAAAAAGCCATGTACAAAACAGAACTAATCAAATCAAACTGGAATATCAAGAATTGCACAAGCTTACAGATATATTAAAAGTACCGCTAATGTAACTATTCATGTATGGAGATTTTTGTGTATCATTCTCTCCAGAAATAATTTACTTATATATGCCTGCAGTTCCTCCTCCTCACCTGAGGGGGCGGAGAGTGCGGAGGAGCCGTAGTACCCTGAGCACACCCAAGATCTTAGCCCCGCCCGCCATTGACACCACAATGTCAATGAGAGACACAAACACCAAAAAGCCATCCAGAATATTCCAGCTGCTACGCAGGTACGCCTGCTCTCCGAGATACAGGCCCATAGACACCACCTAGAGAGAGAGAGAAAGAGGGAGAGAGAGAGGGATTTAACAGTAAAGACAAACTTTTCATAGCTCTTAAGAGTGAAGGATGGAGGCTCAGTCCTGACGGTTAAATGTGAAGACAAAGCAAAGGGGCTGTCCGAACTCAAGACTAAAGCCTCAAGTCATTTAGCATCAACAAGATCAGTGACAGTGACTGATGTGCAAACACACACACGCACGCACACACACACACGCACACACACATACACACACTAGACTGACATATTAATAGGCTTTGTATCTCTGACACAGACAAACCTGGTTGTCCTAGATGTGACCCATCTAATGACTCCCAGCCCAGTACCTCTCTCTCTCACACACACACACATGCACACACGCACACACTGCAGAGCACAGACAGCCGTAAACACTGTGGATCCCTACGATATGTCGCCGTAGAATTCCATCTTCACCATTTGTAATGTTATGTATTCTCTGATTCCAAGGCTAAAACTGCGGAAAACCGTTCTCTTCACTCAGCTCTGACAGTAAAGCCCTTTATTCCTATGAAACTACCTGAGGAAAAGTCTCATGTCTAAATCTGAGCAACACTGTGAGACTTCTCCTCCTGCATGCCACAGAAATAACCTCCAGACAGAGAAAATGAACTAGTCGGCGTATGGCCCTTTCCACCGTTAATCACAGACAGCGTCACAGACAAAATTAACAAACCAAGAGGAAAGAAATGAACAACTCAAAAGCAAGGAAACAACATGTGACTTCTGTCTGACCCCAATTTATGTCTGAAAATGAATCGGTAATCGAGTAATCGGAGGAGAAAAACACACACACACCCAAGCATGCATTGTGACAGGTCCGTCTCTCTTCTGCTCCTAAGCTTAATAATTGATTGGGTTACATAATTGATGGTGTACAAGAGCCAAGTGTTTCCATGTGAACGGATGGGCCAGGCTGAGAGAATGAGTCCGCCACGCAGAGAGAGAGAGAGAGAGAGAGAGAGAGGAAATGGCCTCTAATTAATATCACTGCCTAATTACTTCTCATGAGAGGCACTGAGCGAGTAAACTCAAGCACATTACTGAGCCGAGAGAGAGAGAGAGAGAGCAGAGGGGAGTGAGAGAAAGAGAAGGGGAGAGAGAAAGAGAGAGAGGGAGAGAGCGTGAGCAGAAGACAGTGAGAGAGAAAGAAAAAGAGAGAAGACAGAAAAGACAAGGAAGAGTAGACATCCACGTGTGGCAGGCTCCTGCATACACTGGCATGTAGCTAATGAAACAGAATCTCTGGGTTCAGTCCCTTTCTGTCTGGCCTGGTTCTGTCTCCCCTGATTATGACTGACACCTGTTACTCACTCGCTCAGTCGGCCTGCTCCATGTAAACAGCACTTTCAGATGCTTCTGTGTGAGCTATTGAGTGTTCACATGCACACAGCACTGCTGCTCTGTTTAGGCTGTGTTCACGATTTTCTGCTGATAACCGATTTTTTTCTGACCACCTGTTTACATCTACTTTTAAAAGTGACCCATATCTGATACCTGCGTTTAAAGTTGCGGCTGAAACAACCCGCTTCTCCAAGGCAGAGAAGAAAGATGAGAGCGCTTATTGCAGCGTGGGCGTATGCGGCAATGATCACTAATTTCTGGTTAACTTGTGGCTTTAACTGAATGAATGAATGAATTAAATTAATTAACTCAATGTCTGGCTCAATCCTCTCTGACTTCTGGTTAACTTGTGCACGTGAGAGTAACGTTATATGCCATTAAAATGCGAAACAGTTGCATTTTCAATGACGTGCGAATCATAATTACAGGAAATATCCGATTTGTCCATTTAGATCACAGTCACATTGGCAGACATCCGATTGATATTGTTTTTTTTCCACATATGAACGAGGCCTGAAACGGATCTGAGAATATCGTATTCCATGTGCTTTTTCCTGTTTTCATGTTCACAATACTTATCCGACTTGTGAGCAACAAATCGGAATTGGGTCACTTTTACCAGGCAGTGTTAACACAGCCTTAGAGTTCTGTGCACAATCCTCCTCTGAGTATCTGGTGCTTTGACTGGCATTTGATGTTTCTGGTCTTTACAGTGTTGAACTCTTGTCTGTTTTCCTGGACAACGCTGTTTGTGATTTGGATTTGTCTGCTGTAAATACACCACCCTAAACCTTGGACATATATCTACACTCTGCAGTATTATAACTGACCTGTGGAGGTCACGAGATCATTCAATCACGCTAAAGCAGTGATTCTCAACTCCAGTCCTGGGGTCCACAGTCCTGCATGTCTTTGTTTAACTTAGGACTGACACACTTGATTCCACTGATCAATTAATCATCAAGCCTTTGATTAGTTCGATTAACTGTGATAATGAAGAGTTAAAACAAAGACATACAGGACAGTGAGCCTCCAGGACTGGAGTTGAGAATCGCTGTGCTAAAGCATAGAGGACAAACAGAATCACTGGTCACTCATCACGGGTTGTGATTGAGTTTTTATTACTTTTCCACAGTCTAAGGTTTAATACAGGTTTTAACACAGCTCTGTTTGAGAGTATGCTGTGTGAGTTCCAATACAATTTGTTAACCCTGCCATGCATGCTACCCAGTGTTTGATATTACACACTACCTTCTTTATCACCATTTCAGAGGATTATAATGATAAGAAATAATGAATTTATTCCTCTCTAACTGAGTTCTGTAGATCTTGATGAGAGTCATAGCACATTCCACACGCCTCGGCAGAACATGCATGTGCAATCATATTTACATTTTTAATTACAGTATATGGTAATGACACATCAGGTCAGCTCACACAAAAAAATAAATAAATAAAAAATCACAGTGACCCACCTTGAGTGTCATCTCTCCCACAAAGATGGCAGTAAAGATGTAATTGGATATGGTCAGAAAAAGCCTCTCCTACAGAAAGAGAGAGAGAAAGAGAGACAAAGAGAGAGAGAGAGAGAGAGAGAAATTCACAGAGTACACTAAGGCAGTCAGTCTTAACACAGAAGAGACCTAGCAGTGATAAGAAAACAAATACTGGCCAAAACAGCTAAAACATGTGGCCATGTGACCACAGATGACAGCCACATAACTGATGATGACAGAGAGTGTTGTGGTGTACTGACAGTGTTAGAGTCCCATCTTACCAGACTACCCTGCAGGATTTTGGGTCTCTCTAGAGCCACAGTGATGCAGTTAGAGAAGATAAAGGCCAAGACCACGTAATCAAAGAGCTTATGGGCAATAATAGACTGACACATCAGTCTAAACCTGCCGAAAGAGAGAGAGAAAGAGAAAGACAAAAGAGAGAGAGCGATTATATATAAAGGATATGGCAAAAGTTATAAAGGGAAATATCTTAAAATATTCATCAATGTGACATTTGATACAGACCTCAAAAGCACATTTCAGTGTCATTTTAAAAAAAAAGAAAATAGAGAACTAATGGAGTCTGAGAGACAGAGGGAGGAAACTGTTGGCTGCTATCTCACTGATGTCGATCGATACCCTAATCAAGCCACTCTGTAAAGAGCTGACAGCAAATCACAGCCATTGATCACATGGGTAAAAGAGGAGGAAATATGTTCCCCTGGACCCCTCCAGCATCTGAAGCCGAGATGCCAACCATACAGTCTTGTTCTCTTGTAAACTGACTGAGCTCTGCATGCCAGGGGACACGGAAGGCCTACTCTCTCTCTCTCTCTCCCTCTCTCCCTATCTCTCTCCCTCCCTCTCTCTCTGTCACCTCCATGGCCGCGAGACACAGCCCATGAGGAAAGTGATGAAGTGGAGGAGAACAGATGTAATAAAGGAGGAAGAAGGAGAGCTGGACTGACTTGTTCTGAGGGGAGAAAAGGAAGACGGACCAGTCCTCACGCGTCTCACACCAGTCAGGCCGGTACACCTCCAACATCTTCTGGATCCGAAAACACAAACTCTGGAAGAACAGTGCATGTACACACGCACACACACACACACACACACACACACCAAGCATTTCTCATCACACATCAATCGTTTTGCTGGCACTAAGGCAATTCGTGTAGAAGCGTATTTGTGTGGCTGGCAAGTCATTATTCATTCAGACACATATTCATTCACACAGATACTCATTCATTTCCTCACTTGTTCATTCTTTGATACATTCACTGATACTTTCACTCATTCATTCAGTCACTCACACATTACTTTATTGACCCGTTACTCATATGCACTTGTGTTAAACAGAGCTGAGAGAATAAATCTTTTTGGATAAATGGGATGAGTGTGTTAATGGGAATTGGTGTGAAAATGTGTGGCTTTCACACGACACGGCCCCAGTCCCCGTGGAAACACCACAGTTATGACTGGAACTGTTTAGAGAAAAACGGCCTGAGAGTATATTAAAAGCCTAAATCCCATAGCCATCTGCTCACTCTATGCTGGCTTTATAACTGGACTGCTTTAAATGGCTTACATCAGGTTTTTGTCAGATTGAAATTGGTCTGTTTTCAAAAGCATCCCATGGGATCCTAATTAATATTTTTCATTTCCAACACAGCACATATAACACTGCTATTTAATTTAGTCCAGACCCTGCTTAATCAGATGAATAAATATTCCACTGAGTATATTCAAACTGATTCTGCAATGGTTCAATTGGAAATTTTCAAAATATATTATATATTTTCGTAAATTAGGGAGTCCTAATACTGCTGGAAATCCATAATGGATACATGACTGTTGGACATGTCAGAGATGAGAAATTTATAAAAAAAAAAAAAAAAAGAAAAAAAAAAGGAGGGAAAAGGGGGGAGTAAACATAAAAAAAAAACAAAAATACAAAAAAACAAATTACTTGATTTTACTGACTGGTTAGATGGGAATAAATGAATAAATAAGCAAATAAATGGTTTAAAAAAAAAATTAAAAGGCTATATCCCTTTTCTTCTCTTGTTTAACCATTATATTTTTAACAGCTCAGATATGTTTTTCAAGCCTTTTATCATTCATAGGGTTCTGTGTTTGAGATGTATTATCTACAGTCTGAGAGTGGTGTGGTGACGGACAGAACTCCTCACTCACATAGTCAATCTCGTCCTCCAGGTCTTCCCGCTCTTTCCGTGCATTCACCTGAGGGTATACCTCACTCAGGAGCTGCTGCTGCACAGAAGGAGTCTTCCCGTTACAGTCCTGGTGCTCCCCTCCGCCTCCCCCCACCCCTGAAGAGGCACTCTTCTTACGGGGGCGTGGGTGGAGAGGGGGCAGGGGGGGTCCGGGCACCTGCAGCAGTTCGGGGAGCTCCAGTGACAGGGCCCGGCGGTCTCTGCGGGGTACGAAGTGTCTGGAGAGGAGAGGCGGGGGTAGAGGGAGAGGAGGAGGGGACAGAAGAGACTCCTGCTCCGCCGGATGTGTGTGAGGGCCACGCACCCTCAGGCTGCCACCTCCCCCAGCTCCGCCCACAGCCATGCCCACTGCCACACCCCTGGACGGCCGACCCAGGCTGTTCCAGCTGGACCTGCGGCTCCACACTGTCTGAGGGGCAGGACGACCCCAGTTATGGTAGAGTGAGGCCCGACCAGGACACTGTTACACACACACACACACGCGCACATGCAGACACACACACACGCACATGCAGACACACACACAAATACACGCACGCACATGCACAGTTAGTCGTCAAACTGGCATAAAATGATATACAAAGTGCTGTAATTCTCTCAGGAATTGTACTCACAGTTGTACTCCAATTGACAAATGATAAGTAGGCCAAACTCAGTCGGGCACTGGAGTAGCACTCACAGTAAATCAATTCATTGCTCATTAATATTCATAGTTCTCACTTCTGCGTAGGATTCACATAATCTTTCTCCTTGCAGGTACGATTATTAAGACTTTTACATATTAGACTGTTCCTCACCGACAAAACAGAAAAGAAACTGTTGAATTTTTAAAAAGCTATGAAAATAATTGATTATTTTATCATAATATGGTCTCTTACCTGTTCAAGTGTCTCTTCAGCCGCTGTCTGAATGCTATTATTACGCTTAGTTGATGGGTAGTAAGGACTCTCTATGCTCTAAGCATCTCATAAATAGTTCGGCATATGTTAATATATGCAGGGATAATGGCTAATTAATGTTTTTGTTGTTGTTGTTGTTGCTGGGGATAAATGGTTGGTTACGCTAAAGTGCTATGACATACAGTATTTCCTGTACTTTATTCAAGAGGAAAAACCTCTGCTATAATTAGCCGTAGTATAGCGACTTACCAAAGCCTTCTGCTCTAGGTTAACTCTGCCCAAAGAGCTAACGCTGCTCTTTCGTGAACCGAGGGCGAAGGCCAGCCTCTCCGCCTGGTACTGTCCCAAAGGGTTGGGTGCAGGAGCCAGATCCAGGTGTCCATTGGGGGTTAATGTGCAGATTTTTGGATCTAAATTAAAATAGAGAATTTGCACTTTTGAGTACCAAATACAAGGTCTGTATTTCTCAGAAATACTTACTTGTCGCACTTAGGGTTGGGCTGGATAAGAGCGCCAATGGTGGTTAAATAATCAGTCATTAATAATCATTCCCAGGTGCTGGATGCTTGGACACGAGGTTACAGTACCTACTCAACCTTATAACTGACCATAAGTGGGCCTTTGCCAAGCTTACACAAGAAAGTTTGACTGACTCTGACCAAGGTCATGTGAAAATTTTTTTTTTTTTTTTTTTTTTTTACATTTTTCTCATTCTCAATAATTCAAGCAATGACTGAAACACATTTTCTTCGTGGCTGTAGAGAACATAAATGAAGCGATGTAATCACAGGGTTTCCCTTTTTTCTGTCAGTGGGTTTCCTTAAAAGCTACCAAGCAGATTAGCGACCTCAGTCACTTGTCAGTCAGTCAGACAGCACAGATGGCAGAGTGATAGGTGGATGGCAAGTTAGGGTGAAAAATAGATCAGAAACTGACGCATTTAATAACAGAATGCAAACTGCTCTGATATGCTGCTTAAACAACGTTTTGATTTTACTAAATGATAGTTTCACATGAACGCAAGTGAGTTTGTGGCAGGTTGCCTCCAATCTTTGGTAGCCAGCTAACTGCTCCATTAAGCTAGCTGGCAAGCTCTAGTTCCAGTTAAACTGTCAAGCAAGCTAGCACATATTGAAATCTCTCAGCATTGTGAGAACAATCCTGGTCTGAGCAGAATATCAGAGCAACTCAAATTACACTATGGCTAGGTACTGCAGGCTAGTTTGACCATTTCCTAGCTATAACATTAATTAATGAAAAGGAACTAGCTTGCGGTCTTTGTCTTGCCTCTTATAGGAACGTTAATTTTAGTTGTAGTTTAGTTTTAGTTTATTAAGCTTTTTTACACTCCTGTTTTCACTTAGATAATGTGTGTATGTTGTATAAATTTATTTCCTCTAAATTTTGAAGTTTAAGAGGTTAAAGTTACATGTAGAAATGAGTGAAGTAAAGAGGAGGAAGCTTGCAGACTTCTTCAAAAGGTAGACATCACCACTTATCTAGCTTAGCTAGGCACATGTGCCGAAGCCATTTGTATCTTTTGGTAGCAATATATTCACAAGGTAATCCAATCATGACTGCATTTCTTGATATAAAAGTACCAAACTGAATGGCCAAGCTAGTTCAAGGTCATTGTCCCTTGGCACATTTTCAGTCTGTTGTCAGATATGTCATCATCATGTCATGCCATCAGTGCTTTCACTTCATCTTCAGGTTTTCCTTTCCCTTTGTCAATTCTTCTCATTTAAATGCAGAGTTGAGCAGAACAGGGCAGGTGATGAGAGAGGAGCAGAGGAGCTGGAACAGGAGAGAGGAGCAGGGCAGCTTGGGGAGGTGAGAGGAGAAGGGCAGCTTGGGGAGGTGAGAGGAGAAGGGCAGCTTGGGGAGGTGAGAGGAGCAGGGCAGCTTGGGAAGGTGAGAGGAGCAGAGGAGCTGGAACAGGAGACAGGAGCGGGGCAGCTTGAACAGGAGAGAGGAGCAGGGCAGCTTGTGCAGGAGGGAGGAACAGGGCAGCTTTGTCAAATGATATCAATCAGATTTTGTAGTCTATGCGCACATACATGTGCAACCATGACAACCCTGAAACCACAGAGCCCCCAACTTAACCCCCCGTGCACACCCACTGTTTCTCGAGGGGACGTGTACAATTGGACATTAATTCAAGAGTTAGCACAGAAATACAGAATTTACATCAAGTACATGCGGACATAGAAAAACCACCAGCCTAAATCTGTTACATCAGATCCACAGACACAAACAAGCATACTGCTGTACAGTGTACGAGGTGAGAAAACCGGCTTATTTCACTGTTTATGGTACCGAATTAAAGACTTACAACCCAGCTAATGAAAGTTTAATGTCGTCTCAATGGGCACTGCTCCATCTTCGCTCTACTCACGCGCCGGAGGACACCAGTATATGTGAGCGAGTTTGTCTTATGTCTCTGGGGTCTGACTAAGCTCCTCCGTGTACATATATATTATTTAGAATATAGAAACCTCATATTTTATGAGGCTAAAATGATCTGACGGCAATATATAACAAGTATGATTTAAACATTTTTAAACATTTTAGCTAAAAACTGATATTTCATTACAAGGGTGCGAAAAAAACACACCTCTCTGGACATTACAGAGTGAGAGTGAATATCAGTGTGAAGTTTATATCCAAACAGACAGACAGAGCGATAAAAGCGACAGACAGGAGTGATAAAACGCAGAGGGCTAACGAAGTAGAGGACTGATTTTCATAAACCAAACAACAGTTCATCCCTCCATCCTCTGTTTTGTAATGCTTAGTCTTCCATAAAGTCAATTCATTTGAATTTATGAGGCAATGCAATGAATGCATCTTATTTTCCCAAGCAAGACAATAGATTTGGGAATACAGCTATGGTTTGAAGGACCTCAGCAGCCCTGTTTGTGTCTAGAATATATCTTAACACAAGGCACATGTGTGTACCTGACATGTGAAGAGAATCTCTCTGTTTGTCATTCTCATCAAAATTACAGGAGGACCTGTCATCATCTGAGCATGAACGATTGGCATCTCCCTGTTAATGAAGAGAGAGGGAGAGAGAGAGAGAGAAAGGGAGAGGGAGAGAGATAAAGAGAGAGAATGTGTGTGTGTGTGAGAGAGAGAGAGAGATAAAGAGAGAGAATGTGTGTGTGTGTGTGTGTGTGTGAGAGAGAGAGAGAGAGAGCAAGAGAGAATAACACATTAACTTCATTGTCATTCACCTGTTGTAAAAATTCAGTTATGATCAGTGAAAAACCAACAGGCTTTTAATACGTTTGTTGTTATAGTGAGAGACCACAGAGCAGTCAGCAGTGTAGCCATAAATATTCACTAACAGAATTGCTCGTCCCCATGACCTCTCTGGCCCAGTTACCTGCTCACCCTGCAGTGGAACCGGGCTTTTTCTGACAGAAAGCCTAACCTGGAAGCCCAGTTTCCTGGCCCATCTCTGGAGACTTAGCCTAGTCTAACAGTCTGGCTACCTGGCTATGTCCTCCACGCTGTCGCACTACTGCTTTACTACACAGACAACCAGACAGCGAGACCTGCTTTCAAAGGAGTCAAGTCTAATAATATAAGTTCAGAGTCTGTGATAGATTACATTATTGATAATTTAATAATATAAAATGACTACGTACTGTAACCATTTGTACATTTCAGTAAAACATTAACTTCACAGTTTCTGATAATATCTTTTCCTACATGCTGTCACTCAGGAAGAGGGCTTTGTAAAACATTACAAAACTCCTCTATTAGCAAACACACTGTATTGTCCATATTTTCCATTGTATTTGAAATGAGGCTATGGGAGGCAGCTCGATCTCTGTCTATCTATGTACTGAATGCTCAGACTGTTCAGATGCGCAGAGAAAACTGTAGGGCTTAGAGCAGCAGCTGGTCTCAGGTCAGTGCCGTACCTCTGCCTGAAAACCCTCCACCAGGATGGCCACCAACAGGTTGAACAAGACGTAGTTCCCAAAGGTCATAAGGGCAACAAAATAGAGAGCCGCCAGTGGAGAGGTGGAGGCCATACCATTATACAGGACCATGTTCCAGTCCTCCTGAGTTAGGATCTAAACAAACACACATACACACACACACACACACACAAAATATATATATTATACACATACATATATATACACACACACACATACAAAGACAAATAATATATATATTTTACACACATACACACACATACGTCACACAATCAGACCTGATATAACACAGGAGACTAAACCAGGTTTCAATATTAAGAATCTCATAAATGCAGAAAACAAGGTTGTTTACATGATTGTATATCGGACTGTTATTAATGTGACTCATGAGTGAGACGGAAGCAGCAGCTGTTTAACAGAGAGCAGCAGGAGCAGACTAGAGTCTTCTGGACAGAGAACAAAGTTTCCAGGTCAGATTTCTTGACGGTGTGGAATAATTCATAAAGACAATACCTGGAATACAGTGACGATAGCCCAGAGCAGGGAGTCAAAATTCTTTCTGTCTGGCACCGTGTCTCCTGCTTCTGTCTTCAGACTGAACTTACAGCCAAATATATGCATCCCCAGAATGCTAGAGAGCAGAGGAAAACACAACCAGAGTCCTCTTACACACACTCCTCAGACGAACACTTCTAACACACACTCATCAGACTCGCACCTCTCTCACACACACTCATCAGACACACTGATCAGACACACACCTCAGACGCACACCTTTCACACACACTCATCAGACACACTACTCTCACACACACTCATCAGACACACACCTCTCCCACACACTCATCAGACACACACCTCTCGCACACACCCCTCACACACACTGATCAGAGACACACCTCTCACACACACTGATCGGAGACACACCTCTCACACACACTGATCGGAGACACACCTCTCTCTCACAAACTCATCAAACACACACCTCTCACACACACTCATCAGACAAACTGAGACACACACCTCTCACACACGCTCATCAGACACACTCCTCTCACACACAATGATCAGACACACCTCTCATCAGACACACACCTCTCACACACACTGATCAGACACACACCTCTCACACACACTCATCAGACACACTCCTCTTTCACACACTCCCCTGAAACACACACTGATCAGACACACACCTCTCACACACACTGATCAGACACACACCTCTCGCACACACCCCTCTCACACACACTCATCAGACACACTCCTCTCACACACACTCATCAGACACACTCCTCTCTCACACACTCACCTGAAACACACACTGATCAGACACACACCTCTCACACACTCATCAGACAAACTGATCAGACACACACCTCTCACACACTCATCAGACACACTCCTCTCACACACACTGATCAGACACACTCATCTCACACACACTGATCAGACATACACCTCTCACACACTCATCAGACACACAATCATCAAACACACACCTCTCACACACACAAATCAGACACACACTGATCAGACACACCTCTCACACACACTCATCAGACACACACCTCTCATACACACTCATCAGACACACACCTCTCACACACACAAACCAGACACACACTGATCAGACACACTCCTCTCACACACACTCATCGGACAAACTGATCAGACACACACCTCTCACACACACAAATCAGACACACTCCTCTCACACACACTCCTCTCACACACGGATCAGACACACTCATCAGACACACACCTCACACACACTCATCAGACACACTCCTCTCACACACACGGATCAGACACACTGATCAGACATACATCTCTCTCACACACTCATTAGACACATTCCTCTCAGGCACACTGATCAATGACCAGATAAAAAATGTCCCTATGAACATTACCCAAAGATAGATTTCATATGGAAGACGGAACAGACACCAATGTGGAGTTTAATAAGAGAAAAACAGAAATGGACTTAACAAATAGAACTCTTAAAACATAACCCCTGATTGGTCCTGGAGGCAGGAAACTTTGGACAGAAAAGCATGAGTGGAAAGCTGCACTAAAATTCACTGAACTCTTCCAGGACTGACGGAAAATAGGAAACAGTGTGATCAAAAGATCAGTAAGTTTCACAGTCATTAACACTCTAGATAGTCAAGACACTGAAGTCTTTTACATTACTCTCTCCAGTTCTCTCCTGTCATCTGCTTTCTTTCACATAAGCTGATATGTACTGCACTCAGAGAGAGAGAGAGACAGAGAGAGAGAGAGAGAGAGAGAGAGAGGGTGAGAGAGACTCTAGGCTAGAGTACCCATTTAATACCATAAATCACACCTCTGTTTTCATATCAACGGGTGATAAATTCAGTGGGCATAGCAGGCAGTTTGGGGAAGGGGTGGGGCAGTACACACTAAATGTGATTGGTCTCGTTTGTTAAAACGGTTGATCCAGTAGTTGAGGTCCATCTGTCTCTGTGCACTGGGCTGGGACGCAAGTATGTACTCTCCACTGCCTCACTGCTCTCTGTCACTCACATTCTCAGAACCCTACAGGTCAGTCTCCCTCTCAATCATACATTCTCAACCAGACCCACTGTCCCGCCCACTGCGCTGTCCACTATACAGCTGTTACCCAGAACTAGACTATGTTTATTCAGAACCAGTCAATGACTGTAGAAACGATAAGAATAATGCAAATGAAGACAAACACATGTAGACACAGAACAGAAAAGTTGTGTGTTTCCATACCTGACGATGGATATGAAGACACACACACACACACAAACACACACACACTCTCTCTCTCTCACACACACACATACACACAGAAGCTGTGTGTGTTTCCATACCTGAAGATGGATATGAAAACACAAACACACACACACACACACACACAGAGAAGCTGTGTGTGTTTCCATACCTGAAGATGAAGATGAAGAGCATTAGCAGCATACAGAAGGTGGCCACATTGTCCATGGTCTTCATGAGGACAACCAGCTGTCTGCGCAGGGCAGGCATAAAACGGACCAGCTTAATGACCCGCAGCAAACGAAAGGTCCTCAAAACCGACAGGCCCCCGTCAGCCTGGCCCACGATCTCACACACGCTGCAGGACACATGGACCGAGCAGACATCACCACACCACTAACCTGTCACACATCTCACACTCTCACATCTGACCTTCAAATGTGTGTGTGTGTGTGTGTGTGTGTGTGTCCATGCTGAAAAAAAAAAGGAAAAAACAAAAGCTGAGCCCAGACCTTATGATGACAATGACTCCGTCAAAGATGTTGTAGGGGTTCCTCAGGTACTGGAAAAAGCCGAATGCCGTCAGTTTGAGAATCATCTCCAGAGTGAACATACTGGTAAAGACAATGTTACTGATCTCCAGCACATTGGTCAACTCCTCTGGCTTCAGGGCGGACAGAACCGAAGAGATGACACCGGTGAGATGAGAAGGAGGGAGAGAGAGAAAGATAGTTAAGATATTTTATTGTGTCATCTGTCAAATTTTAAGATGCAATTGAAATTTATCGTTGTTGTTGTTGTTGTTGTTTGTTTTTGCAAATACAGAAAAAGGTTTTTGATACATATTTAGGGAAACAAATATGCATATTCTGTTGAAAAAACTGCAGTCCCCTGTCTGTCAGTTTGACAGTATCAGCAGTTTGGCCCCGCTGGTAATTCTCCCTCTCAGCGTGTGATGTGCGGAGGATTAAGGTGGCATTTTGATATCTCTATAGACTGTACATCTTCCCTGCTCCAGGTAGGGGCTGAGACTTGAGTAGAGGAACAAAGATTATTTCTGCCATGGGCCCCAAATACAAATCTGACAGCCAGAGGCCCAGCTCACTGTCCCTGCTCAAGTGTGTGTGTGTGTGTGTGTGTGTGTGTGTGTGTGTGTGTGTGTGTGTGCGTGTGTGTGTCAGAGAGAGAAATACAGAGAAAGCCAGAACAGACAAACATGGGGGTGTAGGGCTCCCTGAAAAGCACATGCTTCTGGAATTTTCTCTTTTCTCAACTACTCGTTCTTTCTTTCTTTCTTTCTTTCTTTCTTTCTTTCTTTCTTTCTTTCTTTCTTTCTTTCTTTCTTTCTTTCCTTCTTTCTTTCTTTCTTTGTCAAACCATCAGGCTCCTCAGTTTCTCCATGATCAATATCCCTTCATTGATGGGCAGGATGAGAGAAACACAAACTAAAGGACGAATGAAAACAGAACCTGCTGTTTGGATCTGTGTGTCAGAGAGAGAGAGAGAGAGAGAAGCGAGCGAGTTGAGAGCATGCTCTTTAAGCCCATGGTATATTGACACACAAATGAAGAGTAATAATGACAGACCTGCACAGAGGAGCTAACCCATCCACTCCCTGTTCTCTCTCTCTATCTGTCAGTCACTTTCTGTTCTTCACCTTCTCCTCTACTCTTTATTTCAATTACATTTTCAATTACAAGACAAAACTTATGTCATGAAGAAGCTGACGAAGCCATGAAGGAATGTGAAACATTTTCTTTCTACTTTTACTCCCTGCACTACCCTTTTTTAGCTCTCCTCGTTGATTATTTTTAATACCTCTCAGTTTAGCTTGATACTTCTAACTTCTTGATGAGTAAGCAAAAGGATAGATCAGTAGCGTGTGTCTGAGTGTGTGCGTGTGATGTTTGGATATGTGTGTGCCCGCGTTGGTGCATGAATATGTGTGTCGTGCATGTGGTGTGTGTATGTGTGTGTGTGTGTGTTATATAATACATATTGAGTGTGCATTATGTGTGAGCTGAATTTGCTGTGTAATAGGAGACCAGTAATCCTGCCCCCTCACTTCCTTTTTTCATCCTCTCTCTCTCTCTCTCTCTCTCTCTCTCTCTCTCTCTCATTTTGTGTCTGCTTCACAGCTCTGTTATTTTTAGACTCTTCAGAGATGAGACAACAAGACCTTCTGCAGGCAGGGAAGGAGTGAGGGGGTGGAAAGACAGAAAGAGAAAAAGTGAGAGAGAGAGAGAGGGAGGGAGGGAGGGAGGGAGGGAGAGCAACAAACAGGGCGAAGGTTGGGGGGGGGAGTCAGGTCAAAGAAACAGAGGTGGCATGCTCTAAAGAGAGAGAGAGAGAGAGAAAGAGAGAGAGAGGAAGAATATAACCCTTGCTAGTATCCATGGTTTCAAGAACTCCATTGCATCCTCAAAACACTCTCATGTACGATTTTATTTGTCAGGCATATTACAACAAACCCTAATATCATGGACTGGAACAAATCCACACGGATTAGACAGTTCCTAAGCTCTTGATTAGACAGTGTTGAAAATGAAGCTCTGAAAGGTAGTGCTTATACATGTGGTGTATTTACCTGGTTGTGGTGTTCGATACCCATGCTGATGGTGTTGATGAGTATGGCAATCATAATTCCTCTGTTAAAGTATTTACTCTCCACTATACCCCACAGTTTTAGCCTCATTTCATCCCATAATGCCTTGCACTGCCCGAAACAGGAACGTCTTGCTTTTGTTGCCTTCCCATTTTTGCCTTCACCCTCTTCCTCCCTCCTCTCTTCAGAGTGATTCTCCTCCTTGTCTGGCTCCTCCTCCTCAGCTCCACTGGCTGAATCTCTCACAGCTCCTGCCCCCTCCCTGATTGACAGGGTTGTGGTGCAATGAGGGCACTCCTCAGGGTTTGGAGTGACAGCTAAGGAGATAGCATTATCCAAAGCCTGAGGACTCTGGTCCTGCTTGCTCTGGTGAGGACATTGAGACACTGGAAAAGAGAGAGAGAGAGAGAGAGAGAGAGAGTGAGAGAGAGAGAGAAAACCTTTAGAGATTGATTTCAAGAAAATTGTCTACAAATCATGAGAGTTCTCTCATGCTCACCCAAGAATACACATCTCACACACACACACACACACACACACACACACACACACACCCCACTGCTGTTTCTTCCTCCAACAGCCTACACTCACTCACCCTGGGTCAGCTGACAGTGGTGCCTGTCCCCTCCATTGATGCTGGCCCCACCCCCTCTGTGCCCAGCTCCACCCCTACCCCTCCCACGCCCTCCCCCAGGAGGCGGGGGCCTGCCGCGAAGCGTGTTGTAGAGGGCGACAGACCGTCGACGGGCCTTGCGTAAGACGTGGCAGACCAGTTGGAAGAGCTCCTCGTAGCAGTCTCCTGGTTCGGCCATGGAGGCCAGCGTGCTGGAGGAGAGACACTGGGCTCGCTGCTCCTGCATCAGCTGGTGCTCCCTCTGCTTTGTCTCCGAAAACTGCGTGGCGATCACCACCAGGCACAGGTTAATCATGAAGAAGGAGCCAATCTGAGGGACAGGAGATAGACACCATTTGTAAACATCGTTTAAAAAGGGCACCTAACCCCCACAGAAAGTGTCCAAGCTTAAAGCACAGCTCAGGCTGTGATGAGGAATTGGAGAACAGTCTTACACATTCATAAGGCTGTGACACCCTGTTAGTCTGTAGTCAACAGTGAGATTTTAGGTCTAAATGAGGCTCCAGTGGGACCCAGTTCTCATTCCATATCAGGAGAATACATCTGAAGAATTGGGGGGGGGGGGGTGTGCGGTGCGGTCCAAGCAGGCTGGATAAGAGAGGTGAGGTGTTGTGTTTTTGGGGTTTTTTTTACTCTGTGTGTCAAAATAGGTAATTGGATCTTTGTGATTGGTTGGGCTAGGGTCGCTGAGGTGACGTCATACGCTGGCAGCGCCAGCATTTGAAAATGGCTCGAATTGTGCGGCTCTAATTATTCCCTCTTTGTTTTCTAAATTTGTCCCATAACTCGCAATAAAACTTTGAAGAGTAAATTCGTTGTCCGCAATTGAAATTCCACTATATGAGGTATCCCCATGTTCCCTTGCACTCTGACAAATGAGTGGCATATCTGTTATGTTATTAAATGCATAAGAGGGCCCAGCGTAAAGACAAAGTGGAAGTGTATGACTCATCACGGCAAAGCCGTGTCACATTTCATTCATATCACTCCACACACGGCAGCCATCATCTGTGGGCTGCAGACACACACGTATACGCTCATGCATGTAACATAAGCACACACACACACATATACACAGGTATATATGTGCACACACACACGTACACACACGCATAGGCACATATGTGCAGACAAACACACACACACACGTGCGCTCATACGCACACACACACATACGCATATGTATGCATGGGCACACACACACGGAGGTGTGAAATCCTAGGTTCACGTTTAATGAAAACAGGAGCATCGGATCAAAGTGTGCAAACGAGGGAGGAGAGGGGGAGAGGAGAGGGGGAGAGGAGTGGCCATCTGTGGAAGGGGTCAGTGCTAATTTGCAGGTGCATCCTGCTTTTGATTTAGACCCCAGTTGAAAACATCTGCAGCACACACTGATTTGAGATTCTGATCAGAAGACGACGGCATGGACCGCACCTAATCAGCGGACAGGCCAAAACTGGATTTACCCCTGCATTATGCAGAGGTATGCTGTCTCTCTCTCTTCCTGTCTCTCTCACGCTGCTGTCTCTCCCTCTCTACATCATAGCTCTTCTAACATGCCTCACAGATGAACACGCTGTTTTAAACTGACCTGTGTGTGTCATATGAGGACTACCTCACAGATGAACACGCTGTTTTAAACTGACCTGTGTGTGTCATATGAGGACTACCTCACAGATGAACACGCTGTTTTAAACTGACCTGTGTGTGTCATATGAGGACTACCTCACAGATGAACACGCTGTTTTAAACTGACCTGTGTGTGTCATATGAGGACTACCTCACAGATGAACACGCTGTTTTGCATGTAGGGTTGCCTGCAATCTCCCTCCTTCAGCCTCTGCCGCTGCCCCCCAGATGAAGGTCGTCATGAGCTTCTCGTGCCACTGGAAGTCTGTCTGGCGGAGTCAAGATGGTGGGAGTGAGGACTGCGCACCCACACCCTCACCCTAATCCTTTCCCTGCGCAAGCCCCTTGCTCCACCCCCCCACCCCATAAGCCTTGTGGCGATGTGGAATGGCGGCAGGCACAGGCCAAGGATGTGGCTGGTAGTGTCTAGCCAAACCATGCACACAGGCGGCAATGGAGTGATGGTCGTTGAGATCGCGGGATGGAGCAGCGTGTCTCCTCGGCAGCTTCCATTGCGTCTGAGCAGCCCCACACTGCTCACCCCTGAAGGGGAAGGACCTGGAAAAGGTGGTCCAAAAATTGTCTGCTCCCCCAACTCCGGACGGTAAGCTGCACCGTCAGAGCATCGCTCTCTGCGGTCGAAGAACAAAAAAAGGAAATATTTACTTGCACATCGCTTCATGGAACATTTGCACACTCCTGGATACGGCTGAAACAACGGACAGACCCCACCGTAGAACAGCACTTGTGGCCCTGGAGCTTGCGAAGTATAACATCGACATCGCAGCACTCAGCGAAACCAGGCTACACGGTGAGGACTCCCTGACAGAAGTCGGTGCGGGCTACACCTTCTTCTGGAAAGGAGTTCCTGAAGGCACACGCCGCCTTCACGGAGCTGGCTTTGCATTGAAGACCAAACTACTGCAACGGATTCCAGAATCCCCCACGAAAGGCTGATGACATGGCGCATCCCTCTCACAAAGCGACGCTTTGCCACCAACCCTAGATACAGAACCTAACATCAAAGAGGACTTCTACAGAAGTCTCAACTACATCATCCAGAAAACCCCATCCACAGACAAACTCCTACTCATGGGAGACTTCAATGCTAGAGTGGGCACAGAGCATGTCACATGGCGAAAAGTCCTAGTCCAGCATGGAGTGGGGAAAATGAACAGCAACGGGCTCCAGCTCCTCTCCCTCTGTGCAGAACATCGCCTGGTCATTACCAACACCATCTTCCAAATGAAGAACAGGCTCAAAACCACCTGGCAACACCCCCGTTCAAAACACTGGCACCTCCTGGATTACATCATTGTCCGTCAAAAAGACAGACAGGATGTTCTTATTACCCGAGCCATGCACGGGGCTGAATGTTGGACTGATCATCAAATGGTCAGATCCAAACTCCTCATGGACATTCCACTCCATCACCCAAAGACAGCCCCAAACAGAAAACTCAACCGCACAGCACTGAACAACCTCACCACCACAGGCAACCTCCGACGTCTCCTTGCAAGAAACCTTGACCAAGTTCCGGAGGAATCCACTGACTGGTCAGCTCTGCGCACAGCTATCCACAGTGCAGCCTCGGAAGCACTTGGTCTGTCGAGGAAACGTCACCAGGACTGGTTTGACAAAAACTCTGCTGAAATCCAATCACTCTTGCAAACAAAACATGAAGCCCATAAAGCTCTCCTGTCTAACCCTGGATCCCCCACCCTGAAAGCCACTTTTGCTGCGGCAAAAGCTGTGACTCAACATGTTCGCCGGATCATGGAAGACACCTGGTGGTTGCAGAAGGCACAAGATCTTCCAAAACCTTGCAGACTGTAATAACACCCAGAGCTTCTATGATGCCATCAAAGCCCTAGATGTCCCCAGGAAGCAAATTATTGCCCCTGTCCGATCAGCAGATGGGAACACTCTCCTCAAGGGTGAGATCCTTGGCCGCTGGGCAGATCACTTCGAGACCCTCCTTAACCACACCAACCCTGCTGATCTCCACATCCTCAACAAACTTCCAGATCTCCCACCAATCATGCACCTTGACACTCCCCCACAGTTCTCTGAAACCCGACAAGCCATCAGGGGCTTGAAGAACAACAAAAGTGCAGGACCTGATGGCATTCCAGCAGAGGTGCTCAAATATGAGGGGTACCTCCTCACACGCCGCCTACACCTCCTGATCACAAACATCTGGAAGTCCGAGATCCTCCCTCAGGACTGGAAGGATGCAAACATTGTACTCATCTACAAACAGAAGGGGGACAGAGCAGTTTGTGGGAACAGCCGTGGAATCTCTATCCTCTCCATCGCAGGGAAAGTACTGGCAAAGATCATGCTCAACAGACTAGTGGAGCACATTTCAGAAAGTTCTCTCCCGGAAACACAATGCGGTTTCCGGAAATCCAGATCCACTACCGACATGATCTTTGTCTTATGGCAGCCGCTAGAGAAGAGCAGAGAACAGCGCAAAGACATAGCCTTCATCGACCTCAGCAAAGCCTTTGACACCATAAACCGTGAGATGCTCTGGAAACTGCTCTCCAAACTTGGGGTACCAACCAAGTTTCTCTCCGTCTTGCAGCAACTGCATGATGGGATGCAAGCCAGAGTCCTCACAGGAGGACTCCAATCAGAGTCCTTCAAGGTCAACGTTGGGGTGAAGCAAGGCTGTGTCTTGGCACCAGTCTTGTTCAATCTCCTCCACTCAGCCATTACCCAGCTCTTCCACCATGCCCTGGGAGACAGAGATGGAGTTCACCTGGAGTACCGCCTTGACGCAAATTTATTCAACATCTGACGAATCCAGGCCCATACAAAGACAATGACGTGCCAAATGCGCTGTCTTGGCACATAGCCGAGTCCATGCAGCATGCCCTAAACACAATCTCCAGCCTATACCAGTCATTCGGTCTCCAGATCAACATTCACAAAACTGAAGTCATGGCACAGCTCGCCATCCAACCTCCTTCACCTCCCTGTTTCCAAATCAATGGTGTTCCTCTCAAAATAGTTCACCAGTTCACCTACCTTGGCTCTACACTCTCCTCAGACCACTCCCTTGACAGTGAAATAAACAGCCGCATCAACAAAGCCTCATCAGCCTTTAGGCGACTCCGCAGAAGGGTTTTTGAAAACAAAAACCTGAAGGTCAGTACCAACGTTGCCGTCTACAATGCAGTATGTGCCTCCACTCTGCTCTACGGGGCAGAAACATGGACCCCATACAGACAGCATATCACAAGCTTGGAGGCCTTCCACATCCGATGCCTTCAAAAAATTCTTGGGCTGTCCTGGGAAGATTGAATTCCCTATACTGAGATCCTCTCCATGACCAACTCCATCTGTATGGAAGCAGCAGTAGCTAAAAAGCATCTTCGCTGGATAGGGCATACAATCCGCATGCCTGACCACCGCCTACCCCACCAAGCCTTGTATGGGCAACTCTGCGATGCAAAACGGGCTGCTGGTGGACAAAAGAGGCGCTATAAGGACTATACCAAAGACCTCCTGAAGCGCTGCAACATAAACCCCACCCATCCTGAACCTCTAGCACTCAATAGAACGGCCTGGCAGGTCACCTGTACCGAGACAACCAAACAAATACATCACACCATCCAACAGAGAAGGACCGAAAGACGTGCCCGGCGACACCAATGGGCAGCCGGCATTACCCCAACATCTGGGCTCCCTTGCCCCACCTGTGGGAGAGTGTGTGGCTCACGCGTCGGCCTCCACAGCCACATGAAATGGCACCAGCGTCAACTGCGCTGAACCCCCCCCCCATCCCCCGGAGCAAGCGTCATCATCGGACACGATGGACAGCTACACAAAACCTTCATCAGTTCTCATTTATACATTTGTGTTAAGCTGTTCACATTTACCCTATGGCTTTAGCCATAAAATGACACAGCAGTGTGAGTGAGGGCAAGGGGAGAGAGAGAGAGAGAGAGAAAGAAAAGGAGAGGAAGGCAGAGAGTAAAGCCGGTTTAAAGCGACAGAGGTGAAGAGGGCTCTTAAGCTATGTTTAAAAGGTCTATTCTGACAGGGAGTGATTTATACTCTCCTTTAATTCCTGCCCTTACCCTGGAGGGACCTGACAGGGGGGCGGGGTGATCCCGAGATCGCCCGAGCGCCGGTCAGAGGGACGAGGGGAGAGAGAGAGAGGGAAAACTACAGTACTCACAGTGGGATGGTGAAAAAAGAAAAAACCTGTAGCTTAGGCCAGTTTGCAGTAATGACAAGTGTCATAATTACCCTTCTAACCTCTGAGACCTGATGACATTTTCTGCCCTTAATTGTTTTTCTCCTGCTCACCCTCCAAAACAGGTCATTTCAGAAGCGCCAAGAATGTACACACCCAAAGAAATATCTAGCCTGTTTTTTTTGGCTAGCCTCTCAGAATTTCTTCAGGCCATCTTATTTTCCTGAGCTAAGAGCAGAGGAATAGGAAGAGAGGCCAGAGCTGTGCGGCGAATAGAGCGGAGTGGGCTAGGGCGGGGCAGAGAGGAGCAACGCTCAGGATTGAAGTGAATTGAATGGGAGCAGCAGGGAGTTGGCACAGGAGGCTACTCTATGGTCCTCCTCTCTACAGGTAGTGACCGCCGGCGGCGCGGTTGCCAAGTTACAGAATGCAGGATACCAGCATAGTAAATTACAAAAAAAAGAAAGAGAAAGAAAAAAAGGGATGAGGAGGGGGAGCAGTGCACATGCCGTCACACACACACACACACACACACACGCACACACAGAGGCCAGAGAAAACACAACCAAAGGGCATTTCGAAACCCTGTAACCTTTTGTAATTTTGAAACTGTGCTGATTAGGTGAGGTGGCAGAGGAGTGTCAATCATACTCAAAATCATACACAAACTCATACTCAAAATCATACACAAACTCATATGACTATATACTCACACACCCCACACTGGGGTTTCTTTTATTCATTTTATGGGAGAGTATTTTGAAAAAAAACCCATCAATTTAATTTTTTCCCCCCTCTGTCCACACCCTGAGAGATGGCTGAATGTGACAAGCTGTAGTGAAACATGTGGGTGTGGGTGAGACACGAGGGGTATAGCTCCCATAAGGGTGGGGCAGGTGGTGAGAATGCATGCCCTCCATTTGGGATTCATCCTTCAGACCGCAGCTGATCCATGCATGTCCAGTGTGGTGGTTAACACTGTCAGCCAAACTCTCCAGGGCCGCTTGTGCTCTCTCTCTCTCTCTCTCTTTGTCTATCAGTGTTCTACCCTGTTCAGTGGTGGATAGGCAATGGTGAAGTAGCTGGCCATGTTACAAAGCTCATAGTGTGAAAAGACAAAGTGGCATGTTACATGTATATCAAACCAATGAATATATAGATTGGTCTTTCTCCTTCACCAAATCAACCCCCCCCCCCCCCCACCCCTGCGGTAATCCCTTTGTCTGATAAAAAAAAGCAGATGTTTCTACATTTGCTGCTCACTTAGCATTGATAGATCAAGACTGCTACAGAAAAGGATTCTGTCTTAACAAGAATCATTCATTAATGAATCAGTAAATAAAATAATCATTCTCACACACATCATCTCTGAAGGATAGCCCTGTTACACCAAGTCAGTCCCGTATACTAGGTCAGCCCTGTTACACTGCGGCATTCTTCTATAGTAGGTCAGCCCTGTTACACTAGGTCATTATTGTACACTAAATCATTCCTGTACATTAGACAGGAAACAGAGCCGTGTTTACTTTTGTAATTTCTGATATTGATCTTCTACTTTCTTACTCATTAAAAAACTGATCTTTACATGTCTTAGCGACACTTGAATCAATGTCCTACAGCTCTTGCTTAAACCCACCACGCCCTGGCTGCATCAGTATGTACAATATAATCCATATCAGCCTTTCATTCTCTAATGGCCCTGTAACACACTAATGGACAACTGGGACCCATCAGTGCCTCTGTTTACAACCCGCTATCATATCAGGAGCCGCTGATTATCGACCAGATGGGGATATTCATTTGAATAACTGTATTGTTTTGATGACTGCTGCTTTTCTTACTCACGGTTATGGTTAAATATCTGTCTGTAATAAATCAGGCAGTAAAGTGAATAGAGTGTAGTAATGTGGGACACTGTAACATGTTAAAGTTTGGTATATTGATCAATCATCTGTCAATCAATTAATCCATTAGTCAGTCAGTCCGTCAAGACTTACACTGGATTATTGAGCAAAAGATGTGATATTTCGTTAGCTCACATTTCATCAGCTCACGGTTTACCAATATAGGAGCGCAGAGTCATACACACACACACACACACACACTCATGCGCGTATTTATACTTACGATGATAAGGAGGATGAAATAGATGAAGTTGTAGAAAGAGTGTGCATCCATTACATAGTACATAATCTCTACCCATCCCTCCAGAGTAATCACCTAAACATCACACACAGATACATGCACACGCACGCACACGCATACACACATACACACGCACACACACAGGGAAAAAGTCATATATTTGATAGAAGAGTGTTATCTGAAATCTACTTCATTTGTTTTGATGCTATGCCAAATACATATGCCCTGGCTACACATCTAACATCTAGCCCCTAAATTCATTGTGAAAATCAGCTTTAAATGGTACAGAAAAAGCAGAGCAGTCATTTAACAGAGATTAAGTTGTCAGTCTGTTTCACATCATCCACACCTCGCTCTCTAGACACCATAGTCCTCTCCTGACTGTACCTGAAAGATGACTATCCAGGCGTAGCCGATGTTGTCGAAGTTAATGGCTCCTTTATGCGGGTTAGTGTGGCCTGTGTGACAACGGGTATAGTACTGGTTCCAGTTCACACACAGGCCCATGGCCCCAGCGCTCCCATTGACCAGAGGTTCGGCGCTGAGGATGTCCTCTTTGTCCAGGCAGCATTCCCGTCCGCCCTCGCGGCGTGCGGGAACGTCACGGCACGACATGATTCCGTTATCCTGAGGAAGAGAGCAGATGAAGGGCCGCTCCTCATCCTCCTCAGGCTGGTAGTACGGAGCAGGCAGTGTGATACCTGAGGAACTGTGTGTGTGTGCGCATGTGTGTGTGTGTGTGTTAAAGGGTGTAAATGGGTGAAAGAGAGACAGACAAATAGACAGACAAACAGGTACAGAGAGAGAGGAAGACAGGCAATATAGTTAGTTTTCTAGGTGTATGTGGGTATACAGTGAACACACACACACACACACACACACACACACACAGTGGCAGTCAAATGTCAGGGGACTGTGAGGTGAAACAGAAGACTCAGTGAGGACTGTTATATTAGGCATTACAGATGGATTTAGTCTCAGTTTGACTTGGACAGTTCACCTGACTCTGCCCTCAGTCAGTGGACAGGAGCATGTCAGTGCCATGTCAGTGTTTTTCCATCTTAAACTCACAGTAACTAGACAAACAGCACACAGCCCCCATCCCTGCTTACTGAACACTACATTCAACACAGGACAAAGGAGAGACGTTTGGAAGAGAATATGAGGGAGAGAGAGAGAGCAAGTGAGAGAAAGAGACAGAGAAAGAGTTTTAAACCTATGGCAAAGCTCCACTTAGAAAAGGTAGACTGTTTGTCTCCGTGCGGTTTGCCCACAGTGTGTCTGTGAAGCCTCCTGAGTAAATCTCAGTGTTTTCTTCCACACTGCTAGCTTCTGCTGAGCTCTCTGTCTGCACATGCCCCCCAGAGAGCCCTCTCATTCCCGCTGGGGCATTCACACGGGGTCTCTTCTGTGATTGGCTAACTGTGCCTTCAGTCATATGAGATCAGACTCTTATTCATATCTTTGGCCATCCCTGTTCCTGTCCTTCATCTGCCACTTTACACATTTGACTTCACAACCATAACCACGCATTTGGCTCCACTGTTCACTTCATCAAATGGACACAAATTTTAAATGACTTAATTTTTACTTTTCTGTTTTTCTGTTATGGGGATCTACTGGATATAGTGACTAATGGAAGAACAAAAATGCAAACAGAGGAAAAGTTGGTTAATCATGGATGAGAAAACATACAAAATTTCAATAAAAATAAGTTCAGTGAGTTTGAAAATTAGAATAATTTAATCATACAGGGTACATATTCAGTTTGTGATCAAATCTTTCTAAATAAACACTATGCATTAGTCATAACACATCTGCACATTCAAACCAAGATGCTTATACAGTAGTAATAACACAGTGAAGTGTGAACAGAATTCAGATTTCTTCTGTTTTAAGTCTGGCCACACAAACAGACACACGCACAGCTCTCTCTCACACACACACACACACACACACACACACACACAAACAAAGACACACACTCAGACACGCAAACAGTCACACACAACATTTTTCTCTGCTTTAGACCTTTGTCAGCATGGTTTGTCCGGAGAACAGATCGAAGTTTAGGGCTAGGGTTAGGGTTAGGACTAGGGTTAGGGTTAGGGTTAGGATTAGGGTTAGGGTTAGGGTTTGGGTTGGGGTTGTTCTAACATTTGAACCACTTCAGTTTTACTGCTGTATAATTGATACGGTTTAGCTGATGTTCTGAAACCTGTTAAACTTCAGCTCTCGTCTTGGACAGAAACTGATCACATCACCTCTTTTAAAAGTGAATAATAAAAACTCCCCAGCTGTAGTACTGTCACACAGTGCAGAGATGCCTCCTAAATCTCAGATTCAGGAGACAGATTCCAGCTGGGCTGCAGTTCCTGTCAGGAGCTGGGACAGGTGACAGGGGACAGGGGACAAGGACAGGTGACAGGCACAGGTGAGCAGTGTGTCCCCTGGGTGGGTGTGCATGTCACGGCTCTTTTCTAAGACAGAGCAGAAGGGAATAGTGCTCTCCACTGAGTATGACATGTTACCTAGCTGTGATTGGCTGCACTCAGATGCATGCAAAACTAACCTAAACTGGCATCTGAGGGGGAAGAAAGGTCAAAGGTGAAGGGGGTCACAATTAGAACAAAAAATAACAAAAAATGTTAGGGTTAGGGAATGACCAACTCATGCACGCGCACACACACACACACACACACACACACTGTAAAAGCTCAGAGAGCGGTTAAATGATGGGATTACAGGGATCTGGGATCATCGAGTCTTCTTCTGTCCTTCATCATCCAGTCTTCTTCTGTCCTTCATCATCCAGTCTGTCTTCTGTCCTTCATCATCCAGTCTATCTTCTGTCCTTCATCATCCAGTCTTCCTCTGTCCTTCATCATCCAGTCTTTCTTCTGTCCTTCATCATCCAGTCTTCTTCTGTCCTTCGTCAGCAAGTCTGTCTTCTGTCCTTCATCATCCAGTCTTTCTTCTGTCCTTCATCATTGAGTCTTTCTTCTGTCCTTCATCATCCAGTCTTCTTCTGTCCTTCGTCAGCAAGTCTTTCTTCTGTCCTTCATCATCCAGTCTTCCTCTGTCCTTCATCATCCAGTCTTTCTTCTGTCCTTCATCGTCCAGTCTTCTTCTGTCCTTCGTCAGCAAGTCTGTCTTCTGTCCTTCATCATCCAGTCTTTCTTCTGTCCTTCATCATCACAGTCTTCTTCTGTCCTTCATCATCACAGTCAATGAGACTTTGGGGGATTGATGGGTCCATCTGACTGCATGCGCACACACACACACACGTATACACTTGTACTCACATACACATAGACAAATGCAAACGCACATATTCTCATGCTCACATACACACAGACACACATACATGCACTCACACACACACACATACACACACACACTCTCTCACATACACGTACGCATCCCATGAATGTTTAATCAAGGACACTCAGAAGGGCTCTAACAGTGGATCATGTGATAAATTGAACAAATAGATCATACTATCATACAGAAATATAGATTTCCCTGAAGGGTGAATGTAAAGCAGCCTGTCTAAAGCTCTATGATAAATGTCAGTGTTCAGCTTCTGGCCATGAGTTAAAGAGCAACACACAAAGACATGTCCCTTTAAAGTTCTCATTGCAGAGAGCACAAACTCCAACTTAAGGCACAGAGAGAAAGAGAGAAAAAGAGAGAGAAAGAGTTTAAGAACCCAACAGTCAGTCTGCCTCTGTGTGTGTGTGTGTGTGTGTGTGTGTGTGTGTGAACGTACTGACTCTGTGTGTATGTGTGTGTGTGTGTGTGTGTGTGTGAACGTGTGCGTGCATGTGTGTGTTACAGAAGGCAGATTGACACTGAGCTGAGAACTGAAAAACTGGAGGTGAAAGAAGTTGTCAGATAAAGAGACAGATGAGTAAATCATCTATAGCATTAGCGCTTACACCACACACACACACATGCACACACACACACACGCACACACACACACACACACACACACGCACACACACACACACACGCACCTTCTTACTCTCATGCATCCACTTAACAAAGAATAAAATGCTCGAATCACTTGTCATTTTTCAAATCCAATCACACAGCAGAGAGAGTGAGGTTGACTACTGTTGGCACGGTAACCCCTGGCAGATACGCACTCATGAATATGGACACGGATTTGAGCTTTAATCAAGTCCAGGCACTGAATGGGCGTCACACTATCTGTATTTCCAATGGCAGGTATAGAGTAAAAAGACTGATGAAGAGGAGAGGGAATTTAAAAGAGAGAATAGGTGAGAGTCGTGCTACAGCCTGTATATTCATGAGTTAGAGAGGAAGTGAAAGAATGAGAGAGAGAGAGAGAGAGAGAGAGAGAGATTAAAACTGTTACACAGATGAAGAAAGAGGGACAGAGGGAGTTGGAGAGAAAGGAAGAGAGGAAGGGAAATGAAATGGAGAAAGTGTTTCAGTGTCATCATTCTCTCATGGAAAATGGTCTGAGGACAGGACACACACACACACACACACACACACACAGGTTTGCCTGCCTGTGCTGACAGACTTTTTGGACAACACAAGAAGTTCTCCTCATGAATAAGAAAATGCCAGCGGCCCAGCCTGGTTCTGTGAGTGCCTAGGAGGCAGCGGTTTCCTTTGGCATTTCGATTTCAACCAGACAACGGCAAATGAAGACTACAACACAGGGCAATGCTCATCTGTGTGTGTGTAAAGTACTCACAGGGTGAAGTTTTCCTCGGGGTAGCAGCGGTTGCGGAGCAGGCCTGCCCACAGCTGAACACCGATGATGCCGAAGATGAAGAAGACGAAGAAACAGAGGAGGAGGACGTTCCCCAGCATGGGCAGAGTGTCCAGCAACAGATTCACCAGAATCCGCATGCCTTAGACACACACACACACACACACACACACACACACACACACACACACACAAACACAATCATAGAAAGAGAGAGAGAGAATAATGGCATAACAGGTACTGTTGTAACAAGTTACTGACCTGATCAGTTCAGTGCACTGATGTGTTAGAATGTGTGTGTGTGTGTGTGTGTGTGTTTGTGTGTACATTCTCAGCCTTACTGTTAAGGCCAGACTGCAGGTGTAACCAACAAAATACAACCTTGCTTTATGGTACCCTAATAACCACCGACCACACTGTTTAATGTACACTCACTCTGAACACCACCTAGAATCAGTTGCTCATATTATGAATGGATATAAAGTGTACAAGGGACACTACACTGCACATCATGACTGTATTGTTGACTTAATTACCACTGCTGATAGTGATGTGTTACCAAGAGATGTATCTGTGCATAAACATTCCCACGTAATGCCTGATTGGTTCAACAGCCCTCATGACGTGTTCAGCAACATCCCTAACACCCCTGATGTTGTTGTTGTAAATGACGGCCAAAAAGAAGCGACAGTCTTAGTGATAGGTTGTCTGTTTGACCTATATATGGACATAGCCTTCTCTGACAAACTAACCAAGCACTAGCCCTTAGTTGCATATGTTTGTGAGCTAGGTTACAAATGTAGATTGGCGATTCTGATGTTTGGCAGCCTTGGCCATGTTCAGAAACTCACAGTTACCAGCCTCCGTTTGGCAGGCCTGTCTGAGAAAAGGGCCAGACAACTGGCAAAATGTTACTCCATCTCAGCTGTAACTGGTAGCCTCGCTGTGTGGTGCAGGCGATGTTTTCTGTACCACTAAATGTCACAGAGTGTATATTATCTCTGGAAATATTTGAAACCTTAATGTTGGAAATGTGATTGGAGGATTCAAATAAAGAATTAAAATGTGTGTGTTTGTGTGTGACGCTGTTGACTGCGTGTGTGTGTGCGTGTGTGCGTGTGAGTGAAATATAAACGCGGCATTCTGCCTCAGGCGGCTCATTAGAAGAGAATTGTATGTCATGTAATTGGGTGAGAGAGAGGGAGAAATGGAGAGAATGAGAACAAGGCATGACTTCAGGGAAACTCAGGAACAAAGAGAAAAAGCAAGGAGGAAAGAAAGAGACATACAGACAGACAGACAAAGAAAGGGAGAGAGAGAGAGAGAGAAACAAAGATACAGAATGAGAGAGAGAGAGAGAGAGAGAGAGAGAGAGAGAGAGAGAGAGCAAGAGAGAATAAGAGATGCAATAGAGGCAGCCTATAATGACGACCAGTTGTGAGAGTTAAAGAGGGATTAGTGGCTGAGGTCCAGAGGTCACAAAAGAAGCGTCTGTCATCAGAACTCACCATCTTTTTTTCTCTCTCATCTCCTCTCAGCTCTAACTGAAAGGCACACCAGGTTCACCTCTTCTCTTACTCTCAGGTCATTATTTCAAGTGTGTGTGTGTGTGTGTGTGTGTGTGATCTAAACGATGACCAGATGCCAATCCCATCAGGATTCATGTTATTAATGAGCAGAGAAATACACAGTAAAATATTGATGAGGAGAGGGGGTGATGGAAGGTTTACACTGCCCACCCCCTTTGGAAAAAAAAAACACATTTGTTTGAGGAACAGGATGGAATTAGTGAGATATGAATTAATGGCAACTCTCTAGCAAAACAGTTTTTTCGCCTAATTACAAGAGGGATTAATCTGGCCACAGTAATGACAGACACACAGAGGTAATGGCTTTCAGATCTGCTTTAATTCATTATTGCTCTGCGCTCTCACACCACCTGCACACGCTCACTGTGCAAAGCACTGAACGCTCTCCTCTCCTCTCCTCTCCTCTTGACTCACACTGGATTCACCAACAGCCTCCAGTTTTTTCAGACCAGAGCTTTCTGCTTCAGGATACGCATGCTAGTGTTTATAAGACATAAGACTGTCCAATAGGAGCATTCCTACCTTTTAACCTATTGGACGACTGTTTTCCAGCACCTGATGATTTTCTTTGTTGCTAATCATTCTGTGAGAGAGTACTGATATAATACTAACTGAAGAGTTACCCTAAGCTGGTTTGTTCTCTGCCTCGTGTTAACCTGAAACTCTACCTGAGAGTGAATCTACACTCTGAAGACTTTTCTGTTCATTAGAGCCCTGTGACTCACACATGCATCAAGTCTCCCACAATATTCCTTACATAAACTATACTTACAGGGACTCACATGGGAAGGGCTAACAGTAATGAGGACTTTTCACTGAATTCTGTGTTGGTAATATTGATAGGCCCAAGCTTAAGTACAACCCCACACATGAAAAAAATATTTTTGTTTGAACGATCACAACTATATGCTTGTTTATAAGCTCTCTAAGCTTGACAGGAGAGGCAAAGTGTCCCCACAATACAGGGTTTTGCAGATACTCAGTGCACAAAGACACACACACACACACACACACACACACACAGACAGACAGATGAGAAAAGAGTAGCTGGAGAGTGGACTCACTGGGTACTCGGTTGATGGCTTTTAGAGGCCTGAGCACACGCACGGTCCTGATTGCAGAGAAGTTAATGTTCTGGAGATCCAGGGAGTACTCGACCATCCTAAAACAGAACCACACACAACAAAACAGACATCAGTGCATGTGTGTATCTCTGCCCAGAAGCCTCTAACCTGTGTGTTGGTCTGCGTCTGATGTTTTATGGTTGTTATTCCCTGCAGTTTGTGTTTGCCACGTCTGATTTTCATCCAGATTATCTCAGACCCGCTCTCTGGGGGCATTGTCTAAACTGCTCTGTAAAGGTAAGAGTTTCTCTGCTTTCCCCTGTCATATTTATTTACAAACATCTCATTTGTAATCCCTTAGTCTGCGGCCCAGGCTGGCTGCTCCCCTCCAGCTCATTCATCTGTTGTATTCACAAGTATAACACAGGCTGTATTTTAACACACACCATGACAAAGAACCTGTAAAACTTCCAAATCAAAAACAACTTCTAACCCTACAAAAACACACATTCACACACATGTTTGTTATTCATCAAGCACAATCTGTACTATTAATGAAAGAGCAGAGGCAAATGGTGTCTCTCTCTCTCTCTCCCTCATGAGATGACATTTGCTATGTGCCCTCTTCCTGTGCAGCTTTGTTTGGACAGGAAAGACAGGGTCTCTCTGAGTGTGTGTGTGTGTGAGTGTGTGTGTGTGTTAAAAGCCAATAGAGAAGATTTCTGGAGAAAGGTCAGAAAGGCTGTGTCTCTGAGGGGAGAGATAAGGAGTCTGAGTGTATGCTATCTAAACAGGCCTTCAACCTTTTAATCTCATCTGTTCATCACGGTACATGGCACCACACCGACGCACGGATGTAGCAGGGAAATGTAACTGTAGTGTTTGATATTTTCTCATTATTTCCATTACTGTATGAATGACAGCAGAGTCAGTAATTACTAACCCACATACACACATACATGCATGCACGCAGACACACACATACACACACATGCACACACGCACATACAGAGACACACAAACACATACACACACAAGCACACAGACACAGATATACAGACACATATAGACACATATGCACAAATGCACACACACATGCAAACACACACACATCAGTACAGCGGACTCAAAACATACCAAAGTGCAGATACACATAGCTAACATCTACACTGCTGAAAATAGAGATTACAGCAGAAGACATCTCCAGTTCACACAAAGACACACACTCAGGCATTTGCACCTGCTGAGGGCAGCTGAGTGTAAGAGTGTAATTTGTGGAGAGTACTTTAGGCCTGTTTAATGAATGGTTATATTCCACTCCACAGAGCTGGAGACAGACAGGGTCACATAATGTCACCTCCACACAAAGCACATTTCTCACAGGATTAAACTCTCAATGACCTGTCAATGCAGGCTCACCCCACAGTATGCAATTGCACAGAATGTGTGTGTGTGTGTGTGTGTGTGTGTTTGTGTGTGTGTGTTTGTGTGTGTGAGCGAGAGGAAGAGAGAGAGAGAGAGTCTCATAGGGCTGTCAGAAGGAAACATGGTGAACAGATATTGATTTGAATGAGTTTATATCTGTGCTATGCATTGTTTGCTTGCAACATATGCAGATGCACTCAAACACACACACACACACACACACAGAGGGAGAGAGAGAGAGAGAGAGAGAGAGAGAAGAGTTGTAGAGGTGGATATGTCTGTCTAGAGTCAGCACTACTGTATTCAGGACAGGGCAGGTGCTGAAAAGATCAGATCGAGACTGATCAGAGTCTCTGTCTGTCTGTTTCTGTTTAGCTCTTTCTGTTTCTCTGCTTCTCTGTCTCTCTGTGTTCCCCTCTCTCTCTCTCTCTCTCTCTCTCTCTCTCTCCTTCATGAATATTTGAGAAGCTGCAGGCAGCGTGGACTCCTCAGACGGACATGCCAAAGTTTGATGTTCATTCAGCACTAACTAGCTCACACTCTCTTTATGTCTCTTTGTTTTAGTCTTTCTCTCTCTCTCTCTCTCTCTCATCTTTTCTTCTCTCATTCTCTCTGTCCTTTTTTGCTCTTTCCCCCTCTATTCTCGCAAACTGTGCCTTTGCACCACTCCATGCACCATTGACAGACATGTCTTCTTCATCTGCTGGTTTCCATCTATCTTCCTGCTTTAACTTCTGATCTCTCCTCCACTGATCTCTCCTCCTTCTTTCTGTGATGATATTTTCTGCAGTAGCAGAAAGTTTCCTCCATAATTTCTCTATAGCATCTTTATTTATGCAGGTCTCAGATAGCAGAGAACCTGTGTCTGTGTTTACACATGTTTTCTGTGTGTGTGTGTGTGTGTGTGTGTGTATGTTTGTGTGTGTTGCCCTCAGCTAAAACACCTTGAAAATTCCAATCACTCAATAAACAACAGCTAATCCAGCATGGCAGCCAGGCTGCTCATTAGCATACATGCATTATTCATGAGCAGAGGGGGGAAATTATTCAAATAGACAGAGTATTGAGGGGAGGACTGGTGTTGGAGAATATGCTGAGTGGTTTTGTTTCCAGGTTAGCCAAAGACAGTGCTGACAAAAACTGTCCAATTTCTGAGGTAATTTCAACTCATAACAATTTTCATCAGACTAGGGACCTGATTACAAGGACACACACTAGACACTGAGAGAAAGGATCAAAGCTCAAGGAAAATGCATAAGTGAACACTAACCCACACACACTCATGCACGCATGCACATACTCACACACACGCACACACACGAATAAACTCAGATGCATATCACACATGCTAGATTCTGGAGACCCTTGACTGACCCCATAATAACAAAAGTTAACGATAACAACCTAACCCTAATCCTAAGCTTAACCAAAAACACTTTAGTTTTAACAATGACATCAATATCTTTTACCAAAAAAAAAAAAAAAAAACACTGATATTTTTTTCGTAGTTTCCATACCAGTGGGGACTATGATTTTGAGCCCAGTTTGACAAGATGTCCACAGTAAATGTTACAATAAATGTGCTTTCAGTAAAATGTCCACCCGGTTGTAATTGTAGACTCTGGGGGGCGAAGGCAAAGAAGCCCATCGCACCCCCACCTCGCGCACCCCACACCTCGTGCACCCCCCACCTCCCACGCCCCCATGACCCCCTAAAAAGGCATTCAGTCAATTAAGTTAAAAAAGGCATTCGGTCTGTTATGACTGAACAAACGTCACAATTATATAATTAAAAATAATAAATAACACCGGTGCCCGGGAAGACTTTATTTTACCGGACAAAGTTGAAACTTACCGGACACGATTCAATAACAGACTATGTTTCAGACGCAAATATAATGTCCACCTAGGTTGACGAAAGAATGACAACGACCTCAAATCAGTTTGACTATTTAATGAACAGTAACGATGAAGCAAAACAAACTAACGACTGAGCAAAACCTCAACATTACGCGCTAAAATGTAGGTGATTATGAAACGTCTGTGACCTGTAACATCTGCAGCCTGTTTAAAAAAAAGGCTAGGCCTACATGGCATCAAATGTAGCCTATAGGTAACATTTTATTTTCTCCTTTTTTTCACTGCGGGAAAGTCCTCTGCTGCCGACTTCAAATCAAATGTGTCCAATGTGTCTTTGCGGCTTCCAAGGCTGTTTTGCTGTCTAAACACAAATGTCCTGTTTAAGGACAGCCTTCATAAAAAGCTATGTTTTGTATGAGCATTACCACTGGACACTTTGATTGGTAGGTTTTTAATTTATCACTTTTTTAATAAATTTTACCAGGCAAAAAGCGGTAGTTAGCGGCTAACAAAAACCCTGAGTTCAGAGTATTTGAACAACAAAGGAGGAGCAACATGTATATATGTAACATCAAATATCAACTCACAATAATGCTAGTGATAGCTAGAAGCAGGGGGGGGGTTTGGGTCAGCAGCCATGCACTGTATAGTGCCATTATGGGAGGTTTAAGGGGGTTTATAGCTGTTATTGCAAAATGCGCCAATATCAGTGGCCATCAGGGGCCCCTTTTCCCAAATTTTTTTGAAGGGGCCCCAAACATTTGACTGGTTTGCCTCTCCTGATGGTGTGCCCCTGTGTCCACCAAAGTTAGCAAAAACAAGCACACATACACACACACACACACACACACACACACACAGAGGCTGAGTTGGAAAGAGAGAAAGATTATGGCAGAAATCAGGCAGGGTGAACTCCAAAAATATCAGCGTTGGTTTTGGGAAGCAGAATGAGGAGAAATGTCAGGCTGCCAATTGAAATGTCACATACTAGGAGTGCACTTCAGAGGAGAAACAGTCCTGACTCCTTCTCACCTCCCTGTACAAACTGACATTAAGACATTTTACACAGAGACTTCAGTAGGAGTGCAATCAAATCCACCGAGGTTTATCTGTAAGCTCTGAACTGCGCAGGGAGAGAGAGAGAGAGAGAGAGAGAGAGAGAGCCTACAGAGGAACACACACACAAACACATGCACACGCGTGCGCACACACACATTGCATAGTAACAAATGATAGATAGACAGATAGATAGATAGATAGATAGATAGATAGATAGATAGATAGATAGATAGATAGATAGATAGATATGGGAAAAAGAAAAAAGTGATGATAAAGAGGGGCTGGGTGGAGAGAAGGAAAGTGAGTGGAGGAGAAGAGATGAATAGTTAAATGCTCGTTCCTGAGTGGAGAGGAAATGAAAGGTCAGAGGACAGGAGAGAAACGGATGGAGGGGTGGACGGTCACATCCAGGAGGGACAGAGGGAGAAAAAGAGAGAGAGAGAGAGAGAGGGAAGGGATGAGTGTTAGTTTCCAAATTTCACACAGATCTTCTTGCAACCATCAGTCAGCCAGCGTGTTTGCAAAAGTAATTAGCTCTCTGCCCCTGGGCAGCCTCTCTCTAATTGTTCCCTTCTTTTACTGCATCCTCTTTTCCTCTCCCTCCCTTCATCTCTCTCTTTCATGTACTCTGTGTAGCTTATGGTGTGGTGTGCGTGTGTGCGCACATGCATGGGTGTGTGTTGTGTGTGTAAGCTGAAGGTCTGTAAGTAGGACCTCTGGCAAAAACAAACAAACAAACAAACAAACAAAACCTTGCAGTCATCAACCAGTACATAGTTAGATTTGGATTAGAGAAGAGAAGAGAAGAGAAGAGAAGAGAAGAGAAGAGAAGAGAAGAGAAGAGAAGAGAAGAGAAGTCATGGGACTGTAGCTATGACAGTCCTATATTATATCTGTCCTCCTCTTTACCCTGCATAAAACAAAGTCCAACACTGAACACTAACACCCCCCCCACACACACACACACACACACATTCACTCTGTTCTCTCCCTCTCTCTCTGTCTCTCTCAGTCATATGCTGTCTATTATAATACTTTTTAATATTACATCAAAAAACAGCATTTTTTTAAACTACATGTTTATGGCATTTATAGTGTGTGTGTGTGTGTGTGAGAGAGAGAGAGAGAGAGAGAGCGAGAGAGAGTGAGAGAGAGAAACGGATATAACCTGTGTTTTTGCCTTGAGAGCAGACACATGAAACTTATGGGTGCCTGTCAGTTCACATCTGCTCACAGAAAGTTACAGCCTACAGTACAACAGTCAATCATACCAGACAGCTACCCCTGCTACAGCCAATCAGATCATTTAGCTGCCCCTACTACAGCCATTCAGATCACTCAGCTATCCCCACTACAGCCAATGAAATCACACAGCTACTCCTACTGCAGCCAATCAGATCACAGAGCTACCTGTACTGCAGCCAATCGGATCACAACGCTACCTCTGCTCCAGCCAATCACATCACACAGTTACCCTCATTACATTCAAACAAATCTCGAATTTATTATTATTATTATTATTATTAATAATAATAATAATAATAATAATAATAATAATAATAAGTTTATTTAGAGCCCAATATCACTATTTATAGTCTCAAAGGGCTTAATCACTCAGTTAATGAATCCTGGAGATGGAAAGGAAGAGAGATAGACAGCCAGACAGTTATGCGTGTGTGTGTGTGTGTGTTTGAACTGAAGTTTACTGTTATAATAGTGATGGGTGGATATGTTCATATTCAGTGTAACATGATTAGATAAAAGACATCATTGTCACGTTACTGATTTGATGCTTTGTTAGTACTGAGTATTGTGAATTGAACTGAACCGAGAAAGAGAGAGAGGAAAAAGAAAGAGAAAAGAAAGAGAGAGTGAGCGAGCAATAACTTGGGGGAGGGAGAGAGAGAGAGAGAGAGAGAGAGAGAGAGGGAGAGGGAGAGAGAGAGAGAGAGAGAGAGAGAGAGAGGGAGAGGGAGAGAGAGAGAGAGAGAGAGAGAGAGAGAGAGAGAGAGAGAGGGAGAGGGAGAGAGAGAGAGAGAGAGAGGGAGGGAGAGAGAGAGAGAGAGAGAGAGGGAGAGAGAGAGAGAGGTGGGTTTCCTCTTATACCCCCACACCAGCTCCAAGATGAGGGCTAATGGACACAATGCATGCTGCTCTCTTAAAAAAAACAAAACAAAAAAAAACTGTCTCACACAAAATAAACACCAAAAATAGCTTGGGAACAACAAAGGAGGCGTGAAATAATCTGTAAGGGGAAAAGAAAAAACAAATTGCCCAAAAGCTACTTAGCAGTCAGATGATTCCAAGCTGGAACAAAATTGCATGTTAAACAAACAAGATAAACATCTAAGCTAACTGCTAGCTTCGCTAGTACAGCTGCCTTTGTCACGCCAGGGAGACTAATGTTGCAGGAATTCCAGGAATTGTGGCGATAGCATCAACCTCAGTGAACTCTTTCACTGTATTCTCACGTTTCTCCAGCGTGATTCTATGGTTTTCTGCAAATCCGCTTCAGAGCCAGCTTCCCCTGGCTCTCTCTTGTCAGAACGCTTCCACTGACTTTAAGACTTATCTTTTCGCCTTACTGTACCAAGACCAAATAAAGGAGAAAACAAGTCTCCCCTGAATCAGTATGTGTAAATCTTTTTTCCCGTTTCACATTATCCAGTTGGTTTCCTGTTTTCTAAAGTAGGGCAAACAGGGCGTCCAAACAGAAACAGTAAATTGCTGTTTTTCACTCGACTGCTCCAGAAGTGTGGGGTTATCTGTTCAAAGTGTGGAGGCTGCTAACGCTAACAGATTAGCCAAACTTACCCGGCCATGACGATAAAGAAGTCGAGCCTGTTCCAGGTATCGCCAAGGTAACAGCGACGGCCAAAGATCCCTAGAGCCACCATCTTCACTACCATCTCCAGTGCAAAGAAAATGTAGATAAAGGCATCAAAAGCCTGTGTGAGAGAGAGACAGAGAGAGAGAGCAGAAATTTTTCAGAGAAGAAGGTAGATAGAAATTGGGGAAAATCATTGCACACCAGAATAGTGGAAATGTGTGTGTGTGTGTGTGTGTGTGTGTGAGGCAGGGAGGGGTGGTTAAATACAGAGAAGACAGACAAAAAGAGAGTTCAACAAAATGACAGTTTTAAACTCCAAACTTAAACTAATGAGATACAATCCAAATGCCGTTCCTGAGTTTTCTCTGATGGGACCTCACAGGCTTAACCACGTGCAAGAGCCTTCCAACCTTTGATCCGGAAAGTTCTTATTTCTCGTCTCTCTGGGGATGCTGCAGCTCCTGGGCACTGATTAGGCTTGATTATTTTCTCTCTCCGCAGATGGAATCGTTTACATGACAAACAATTAAAAACAACAGCTTACACAAACATGTAACTTTTAATGAAGGCATTAATCAGCTTGTAGCTCTCTCACTGACAGCTGCTTTCTGCTGTCAAAGTCTCTTCAGTGTGCTAATTAGGAAAGCATTGATAGCCATTATTAGGACTGAGTGACTGGTGAAATCCTGTAAAACTAGATTTAGGGCGAAAATTGCTTTAATACCAAGTTTGATTTTCATTTTCATGTTCTGACCCAAGAAATCATTGAAATGATCTAGCCTCTCAACCTCTTATGCTGTTATAGACAAAACATAAAGAGCAGAACAACACTCTTTCACTCTTTCTCTCTCTTTCTCTCTCTCTCTCCCTCTCTCTCTTTCTCTAACCTCTCTCTTTCTCTCTGTCTCTCTCTCTCTCTCTCTCAACGGCATATTTGCTTTTCACTGTCTTATACATGTATACAGATATTTGACTGCTTTATGTGAAATGAGCGTGTCGTCTTGTTAGTGTAAGACATGCTTTGTCAGTGCAGCAGTCCTTTGGCAGGCGTAGTGTGTGGAGTTTTTATTTCACGTTGCAACGAGACAGGGGGAAAACGCGAGACCCACAGACACGATGAGGAGGCCGTTCTACAAACACAAACACGCTGCCACGTCGTGCCAGTTTGGACCGCTGCCGCTTCGAGTTGCGAAACGGAGCGTTTGAGATCTGGGTGGCACAGGTGGGCGGAACAGCAGCGCTCTTTGGGCTCCCTGTGGAACGGCGCCATGCCAACGTCCTGGCACAGATACCACACTTCCTCTACCATCCGTCACCACCACAAAGCACTCCGGACATATGGCTCTCGCTATGAGACTGTGCAGGCACGTCAAGAGGGGAAAGAGAGAGAGAGGGAGAGAGAGCGAGAATGAAAGAAAGAAAGACGTATTCTCTTGTGTCGGTGCACATTTTTATTTCTGTGTCTCTGTTCTTTCATCCCTTTCATAAATAGAATGAGGAAAAAAATATGTAAAATTATCCCTCATATCCCGGTGACTGATTGTCATACTTGGTTTGAACTTAGACTGTGACTGTTATAAAACCTCAGCAGTTTTCTCACACTGAGGACAAAGAACAGAGTGGAGTGAAGCATGAGAACGGCAGGGCTCGAAGGATCGGCTCCATCCTGGCTACAGTTTCACAGGAAGTCTCTGCTTTCACTCTAGAGCAATGTGTTTCAAAAACAGCATGCTGGCAGCCATGTTGAAACAGAACCAGTTTTTGGTTTTGCCCAGTAGCTACAAAAAAAAAAAAAAAGAAAAAGAAAAAAGAAAATGTTGAGTCATGGCTATCGTTGCTCAGCAGTAGAAAGCAGGAGAGTGTTACACTCTCTCAGCGCAGCCTGTGAGTGTGTATGCGTACATGGTCACACGTGAGTCATGAAAAGACCGCCTCTGGCAGCCACCCCCACCCGCACACCACGTTACCCTTAAGACTTCTGGTGGATGCTGTTTAATGAGCTGACACGGTGAAAAAAAAAAGACACTCTAGGCAGTATTTCATACGACTTTTCACATGGAAAAGCATGATTAGATCTCACCTTAAATCAGCAGCTCCTAATAATCATGTACTTGAATAGTATATGTAATTAAGTCACCGCTAACAACCACTCTAGTTCTGATAATGCTGTCAAAATGCAGTGTATCCATGCTACATATCCAGTCTTATTCATAGCAGGCAGGAAACGCAGTGGAATTAGCATGTTTACATACGTCAGATTATATGTACTGTGCCTGAATTGGTTTCTTAGCCCTTCAATGGGCCAAGAAGTTATAATAAGTTAAGCCGATGTTTTCACGATATGATATTATGCTGAAATGTTATGCTAGAATTCAGTGCGACAGCTGTGTCTGACGTTCTGCGCGTTCCACTGCGTGGAGAACTGGGGAGAAGTGCTAATTACTGTTAGAACATCAGTGAGCGTATTGTCAGGAGTGGATCCAGTGTATTTTTCTGCCTGGATGAGAAGTCCTGCTGAGTTTGCAGTGTCATTAACCAGCACGGAAAACTTTGGCTTTCCAGGGCATGAAAGGTGAGCTCGGAGCAAATTCCTGGTGATTAACGTCAACAACGTTAAAAAAGAATGAAAATAGAAAAGAAAAAAACTGTTGATTTACATTCTTATCTAACATTCATCATTCCTCTGCACCGTTTGTCATAGAGAAGCTAACGGCTGTGCTCCTGTCTCTGTCTGCACGGATACAAGACATGTGAAAGACCAGACGAGTCCACATGACATTCAAAAAAAGCACAAAACCGGCCGCATGCTGGCAGTTCGCTGGAGCTGTGCTTTTGAGACCACGGAGCGTAGACACTGCTGGAGTTTACAGATAGGAATACTTGAAGAGAGCTTTATTTTTCAGTGCTTTCAGACACCAGTGAACCACAGCCTGTGTCTATCTACATACAAGTCCTCTGGAGACTTCTACAAAGTCCTGTGGTGCCTTTACCTGGCGCAGGGAAGGCTCTGATAGACACACCAGGGAGACGGAAGGCACGCTGTAGCACTGAGGTGGAACGCAAGCATGATGGGGGACCTGCTTGGGCATTATGGGAGTTTGATGGGAGAGGTGGAGAACGCGGGAGAAAACGTTAAAAGCCAACTGTCATGCAAGCAGGGAAATCCTCCCACATCCGCCTGCCCACTCAACCCACAGACCAACAGTAACTCATTAATGAGAGACAGAGAGAGAGACAGAGAGAGAGACAGAGAGAGAGTAGAGAATGAAATACAATAAGTGACCAAGGTTTGTGGTGAAAAGAGGTTATGCAGAGGGATTTGGGTATATGAAGAGCAGAAAACCAGCATGTTTGTGTAATGTTGTGGTAATGTTTTTGACTGGTGAGGGTGTGTTTATGCGTGACTGCGGAGTGTGAGCGAGGCAGGAGCACTGACCTGTAGAATGTGGCAGCGATCTGAGGTGCAGTGGATGTTCTCACAGGGCTGGTACATTCCCAGAGTCACACAGTTCAGCAGGATCACCATGATACTGATACGCTCGAACCACGTCAAACACACAGAATTAAGGCCAATACTTTACACATGTTACTGTACAGAATACTTTACACACTTACACACATCACTGTATAGAGTACTTTACACATTTACACACATCAATGTATAGAGTACTTCACACACTTACCCACGTCACTGTATAGAATACTTCGTGCACTTCCATACATCACTGTATGGAATACTTTACACACTTACACACATCACTGTATAGAATACTTTACACACACTTACACGCATTACTGTATAGAATACTTTACACACTTATATGCATCACTGTATAGAATACTTTACACACACTTACATACATTACTGTACAGTATACTTCACTGAGTTACAGCCATCACTTTACAGAACGCTTTACAGGATTACAGAATAATTTACAAAATTCAAACTGATATTGTACAGTGTTCAGACTGATACTGTACAAATTTAGTTTACACTAGGGATGCCCAAATCAAGTTTTTTTTGCCCTCGATCCGAGTCATTTAATATTGAGTATCTGCCAATACCGAGTCCTAATCCGATACTTGTATTTTCCTAGATAATACAGTTGCACAGTGCACATTTCAAGTACATTAAAGGTAAAATCAATTCAGTGCATATGCTTGACTACTGAATAGTAAGGCATTAAGAATGCGTCCATGCTGCTCCTTAATTTTTTTTTTTTTTATCTTTTTTTTTTATTTCACAAAATAACAAAGTAAACCTTGTTGTAAAGCTTCGGTAGGGCAGTGTCTGAAATGTAGTGTCGAGAGGGTAGGGTATACCTGGCTCCAAAGCTCAAAAAAAAAAAAAAAAGACGGAGAAAACCTGAAAGTTTTACCAGAAAGGCAAAGAACGGCAAACATTCGCAGTTTCTCGTTTGCTTTGTGAACACACACTGCCCAGATGGGAGTTATACCAGAAAATATACGTACGTGTTCGATTTTATTCAATCTTCTTACAACTAGCTATCGTTATCAATCCTTAGCGTTAGTCAAGTGATTGCTCTCTGTGGTCGTTAGTTTAGGCCAACTCTCATAAATCACATACAGCTAAAGTGTTAGGTGTTTCAGTTTTGAAATGGTACCTTGGTTGTTGTTTGTAGCCTTGAGGATTAATGTCATCGGAGTATGCTGACCTACAAAACGTTCAAATTGAAAAGTTAAAAGAATACCCAATTCCCTGGAAGATTCGCCTTAGTTTGCCGAATTTGAAAGCACCTCTGTATTCACTACCACAGCGATGGGCTGGTCATCCAAAGCGATTGGTAATCTTGTCACTGTCTCGAGGAAATTTCTCTCTCCTTTTTGCGAAATGCTCGCATTACACACATTACAAGTGGCTGCTAGACTGCTTTCGTTTCCCAATTTAAAATGTTTCCACACTGCAGACATTTTAGCCATGTCCTGCCACAAATTATGCTCTCTGTTTATGACACCTGTGTGACAGCCGACATTACACAAAGGATCGGGCTTAGGGTCCTGCTCAGTAAAGCCGATACCGATCAGTTAAAAAATGCCTTGATCGACCCGATACCGATCTTTTAGATCGGATCGGGACATCCCTACTTTACACAGTTACAGGGCAGGGTATTTTAGTTGACGCGGACTGTTTCAGAGACAGTGTAAAACAGTAGGTGTGTGTTTGTGACTGTTTCAGAGACAGTGTAAAACAGTAGGTGTGTGTTTGTGACTGTTTCAGAGACAGTGTAAAACAGTAGATGTGTGTTTGTGACTGTTTCAGAGACAGTGTAAAACAGTAGGTGTGTGTTTGTGACTGTCTCAGAGACAGTGTAAAACAGTAGGTGTGTGTTTGTGACTGTCTCAGAGACAGTGTAGGTGTGGGTGTGCCTCTGAAAATCCACTATCAAATATTATCGCACGTACACATTTTTACTGACAAAGCCAGTTCATTTTAAAACTGTATTTTGAAAAAAAGAGCTACATCCAATCAGTTGTCTCTCGCAGTACATTTTTCCACTCTTTTCCACTTTACTCAGGGCTTCCATTTTTCGTTAAGATAGAGCATAAGTGAAGAGTTCATAGGGTAATCACTCTGGGCTGTATGTTTTTTTTTTTTTTTTAGATGATAATAATAGTATGCACTGACTCAAATATGGCAGTATATATTCCCCTTAAACATAAACCCAGAAACACTGATCTTACAAGTGTTGATCCTGAAAAAAGGCTCCCATCACCACATCTTTATGGATCATTTCTTTTTCAGTTTACTCTTGTCTTCCACTTGTTCTTTCACTCCTGCTAAGCTCTTTCAGTTTTCCCAGTTCTCTAGAAAAAATGACTCCTCCTGTGGTTCTCTCCCTTTTCTCTTTCTTTTATTCACTCCATCTTATTTAAAAACACACATCCTTCCCTCCTCCCTCCAATTTGACAATCAGAGGCTCTTGTTTCTCTTTCCTCTCTTTCTCTGCAGCCAGTTCCTTCTCCCTCGTTTCCTCCTTTCATAAACCACTTTGCCGCCTTCAAGATGTTCTACCTGCCAGGCAGTACGGAGTGCTCTCCTTTTCACTAAGATCGCCAATCTAACGGACGCTCTGTCTTAGCACAATGCCTGCTACTCTCTACGGTTAATTAGAAGTCAACATAAACGCATTGAACTGGAAACCAGCCCCTGGCAGGGAAGTAAAATATGATTTATGAGGTTCTCTCTCTCTCTCTCCCTCTCTTTCTTTCTCCCTCTCTCTCTCTCTCTCTCTCTCTCTCTCTCTCTCTCTCTCTCTCTCACTTTCCTGCAGAGAAGCATCAGTACAGATTCAATAAGCATGTGATAGAACACAGAGGAAATTAACCATATCAGTGATGGCCATGCTTTGAACCCGTGTGTGTGTGTGTGTGTGTGTGTGTGTATACGATTCTTTAAAGGGGCTCAGAGTTACACTCCCACCCACCCCCTCACCCTTAATCATTTGAACTGTTGAGAATGTATCCTTGGGGGATTGAAGGGAAAAAACCCAAACCACTCATAGCAGCAATAGCTTCGTCTTCACTTACTTGAGGGAAGAAAAGGGAAGAAAAGAGATTCTTCATTTATTATTATTTTCCTCTTTATTCTGTTCTCCTCTCTGACTGCGAAAGAACAAATGACAAGCGGTTGTTGTGCAGCACGGGCAACTATGCCTGCAGAAACACTTAAAAGACGCTAATGAGACGTCTGTGTTGAATCAGTCTCAGAGGATTACACCACAGTAACGGCACTGCTGCTCCTGCACTGCTCTAACACCACAGTCCTGCAGGCCTGCAGACCGAATCACAACACACACACACACAAACACCATCATTATCATCATCATCATCATCACACACACCAACACACACACACACACCATCATCATCATCATCATCATCACACACACCAACACACACGCACACCATCATCATCATCACACACACCAACACACACACACACCATCATCATCATCATCATCATCATCACACACACCAACACACACACACACCATCATCATCATCATCATCATCACACACACCAACACACACACACACCATCATCATCATCATCATCATCATCACACACACGAACACACACACACCAGCAGCGAGGCCAGACCAAGCTCAGGAGAGGAAAAGGAGAGAGGAGCAGGAAGAGAAGACAAGGACTAGGAGCAGGACTAGGAGCAAGCACAGGAGCATTGAACACAGCCTGAGGAGTGGTGAGAGCAAGGAGAGGAGAAGTGGAAGGGCAGTGAGGCAGGGGGATTAGGAGTGGGACTAAAAACAGGAGCTAATGCAGTGATGTCAGAGGGAGGGACTGAGGTGCAATGTTGTGTCTTTCTGAGGAGTAGAGAACTGACTCTGCTTAGAAAGAGCCTCAGGAAGTCTTTAGTCAGAATGTGAGAGGGAAAAGCATCTAAAAGCATCTAAACAGATGAAGCATGTTACACCACACACACCCCCACACCCCCACATGCACCCACACACACCCATATACACCCACACACGCCCACATACACCCACACAGACCAACACAGGCTCAAACTCAAAAGACAAACAACCATACCACCTGGCATCACAGGTGAATCTTCAGAGGGACACAGCAGCCTGCACTTTGGTATACTGACATATACTCCATCAACAAAAGGCAGAGGTCAAACACTTGTACACACACACACACACACTTTCTTTTAAAGTATGACCGATTCATGCACATATGTCTGATAAAACATTGCTATCTACTCATCATAGACAACATATAGATATCACACATACAGCACACAGACATCACAACATCACACAGACACCACAACATCACACAGACACCACACAGACATCACAACATCACACAGACATCACACAGACACCGCACAGACATCACAACATCACACAGACATCACACAGACACCGCACAGACATCACAACATCACACAGACATCACAACATCACACAGACACCACAACATCACACAGACACCGCACAGACATCACAACATCACACAGACATCACACAGACACCGCACAGACATCACAACATCACACAGACACCGCACAGACATCACAACATCACACAGACATCACACAGACACCGCACAGACATCACAACATCACACAGACATCACACAGACATCACAACATCACACAGACATCACACAGACATCACAACATCACACAGACATCACACAGACACCACACAGACATCACAACATCATACAGACACCACACAGGCACCGCACAGACATCACAACATCACACAGACATCACACAGACATCACAACATCACACAGACATCACAACATTACAGAGACACCACAACATCACACAGACACCGCACAGACATCACAACATCACACAGACATCACACAGACACCGCACAGACATCACAACATCACACAGACATCACAACATCACACAGACATCACAACATCACACAGACACCGCACAGACATCACAACATCACACAGACATCACACAGACACTGCACAGACATCACACAGACATCACACAGACATCACACAGACATCACAACATCACACAGACGCCACAACATCACACAGACGCCACAACATCACACAGACATCACAACATCACACAGACATCACAACATCACACAGACATCACACAGACATCACACAGACATCACAACACACGTGGCATAGATATGACACAGGCACAGACACTACACAAACATCACACATACGCCACACAGACATCACAACAGGCATGACAGATATGACACAGGCATTCCTAGTGGTGATGCAAACAGGCTGTCCCTGACTGACCCCTGCCTGTATTTACCTCTTTTATGAGAGAGAGAGAGAGAGAGAGAGAGAGAGAGGGGGCTCTGGCACCTGGAGAAGCTGAAAGACATACACGGTTTACGAAACTACAGAACAAATGGTCTAAGTGAAGATGAAAAGCTCATTACAAGACCTTATTGTTGACTGAAAAGAGCAGCAGATTTGCTGTTCACTGAAGAGAGAAGCAGAGAGAGACTGTGACTGAAGGAGATGGGTCGTCTGGTACTGAGATTGGTCAACGTGTCTGAGACGAGAGCTGTCAAACCCTACGGGCAATGAGCAATGTGCCTCATTACTCTCACTCACACACTCTCTCTCTCTCACACACACACACACACACACACACACATGCAAACAATCACACATGCAAGCATTCAGGCACAGATGTGCATGCATACATACACACACACACACACAAGCATTCATGCACAGATGCGAATACACACACACACACACACATGCGCACGCACTCTTCCTCGAGGTTGACTGAGGTCATGGGAGGTGGAGACAGAATAACATGTGAGTCTTCCACACTTACTGTCTCATTCCAGCTGCCGTTTGCTTTTGAGGGAAAACAGCTTTGTGGTCGTTATATATAGAAACTGGTCATATGGAGTTTGTGGTGAAACCTCTCCATGTTTGTGTGTCTGTGTTGTCTGTGCAACACATATTATGTTTGGGGAATGTCTGTGTGTCTGTGCAATGGCTGTTTAATATCTGAGTAACTTTTCTGTGTCTGTTTGTCTGTGCAATGTCTGTGTAAAGGCAATAATGTATTTGTGATGTCTCTGGGCATTTGTACTGTCTGTGTAATGTCTGCCTAATGTCTGTGACATGTCATGTAACAGCTGTGTAGTATCTTTGCTACAGCTGTGTAATATCTGTGTTATGTATGTGTAATATATCTTTAATGTCTATGTAATATATGTATAATATCTGTGTTATGTCTGTGTAATGTCTGTCTGATATTTGTGTTATGTCTGTGTATTATAAAGTCATACAGCACTATGACGTAGAGGCAGGGTCACAGCACAGTGGAACCGGTGGTACTGAATGAGAATGAGCCATTCATCACACATGTTTCAATGTCAAAATCTATTTACAGAAAAATAAGCTTTTCAAACCGAGGGCCATGACTGAATAAAGATAGAGTGGCAGAAGGATAAAAGAACTGATGTATGGAGGATGAATGAAGAAAAGGTAGTGAAGGCTGGGAAAGAGTGAGGTATACTGATGAAAAGAGGAGATGCTCAGATACGGAGGGAGGAAAGTTAAGGAGCAGTGCAGATATTTTAGGTTATCCTGCTCCTCTGCCCTGCAGGAGTCTTCTGTAATGAGGCCAGCGTTACCGTTTCCACAAGGGAGAACACCACTCCCAGGACACACACACACACACACACACACACACAGAACATGCACACACTTAGGCACACACACACATACACACACCTGTACTCTGGTCTATTAACAATGAGTCAACAGACACAGGATCATGTGACCTACACCATGACCTTCTGTGTCCAGACAGCTGGAGAAGATCCTCCCTCAAGCGTCATCTCTCCCTCTCTCTGTCTCTCTCTCAGCTCAACTCAGTCCAATTCAGTACTATATATATATATATATATATATATATATATATATGTGTGTGTGTGTGTGTGTGTATGTATGTGTTTGTACATAAATATATATATATATGTATGTGTGTGTACATATATATATATACACACACTAGAAAGACATTGAAGAGATACTGATAAAAAATTTTTTGTGTGTGTCGTTGTGTGTGTGTGTGTGTAAGAGATTTTGTGCCACAGAGAGCAGAATTGTCTCACGGGTCATGGCAGGTACAGCAGACACAGAACCAGCAGCTTGGAAACACTCATCCTTCTCTGCTAATATATACACAAACTCTTCTTTATCTGTCAGTCAGGGGAACTCAGGGAAGATCTTTAGAATCTTTTTCAAACTTTCATCTCTAATTTGTTTATATTTACTGCAGTCTGTAAGGAAATGCAGCTCTACCCCAGTGTTCTCAGGTCACAGTAAACACACAGGTGTGTGTTCCTCTGTCTCTCTCTCTCTCTCTCTGTCTTTGTGCCTCTGTCATTCTCTTGATCTGTCCTCACAGCACTAACTGTCTCGTCTTTCTCTGCTTTATTTCTCAGGGTTTCATTCTGTCCATAATCGCCTCCCCTAAATGCTGCAGTCTATTCTCTACTAAAGAACACCCTTCAAACCCTCCTAATTCAACAATAACACACTAAACAACACTTTGCGTTCTTTTTTTTTTTTTTGACATAACATTACTCATTAACATAACATTAACATTTTTTTTCTAAGAGTGGATGCTGGATTGGCAGTCACCTCACCGCTAGTGATGGAAAGTTCCAGAACATTCCACACAACTTCAGAGCTGTGAGAGTGTGCTACATTCTTTCTGAAGCTGAATGTTTTTTCTTTCTTCTCTTTCTTTCTTTTTTTGTGGTTCCTGTTAAACCACAGTGTTCCCAGTGGAATGGAAAGCACACGTCCCCTCCCTGCATTAGCATTGAGTGTGTCCTGGTTAAAAGCGTGCTGATGTCTTCAGCTCTTAGAGCAGAAGGAGAAAGCCAGAATGTTGGAAATTAATTTAAGTGGCTGTCAACCCACAAGGCCCTGCGTCTGTTCACTCACAGTGCTTATGCATGTGTTTATGCAAGCGTGTGTGTCCCTCCTGAGTGTGTGTGAGTGTGTGTGTGTCTGACTCCCCTGAGCGTGTGTTCAACTGTGTGTCTCTCAAAACTGAGTGTGTGTTCGATGCTGTGGAGCCCATCTGTATAGCTGTAGTGTGTGACATTGTGTGACCAGAATGTGCATGCTCTTATTGAAAGTGCAACATGTCTACACCACACCCATGTCTCTGAAAGAGTGTGTTTTTATTTGTCTGTGTGTGTATATGTGTGTGGATGTGGTGTTTGAACCCAGTGTCCGTATCTAATTAAACGCATGTGTGTGTGTGTGTGTGTGTGTGTGTGTGTATGTAAAGTGTTAGTGTGTCCCTGTGAAAGCTCCAGTGACGAGGGTTGAGATGACTCATAGAAACCATGACAGAGAAAACTCACTGCCTGTGGGTGCAGACTCATCCAACACCATACACACACACACGCATGCACGCACACACACACACACACACAACCAAGCAGAATCCCTGACGGCTGATAACTGACCCCAGTACAGCATTGTTCCACTCCCATTAAGAGACAGAACGCCCCTCCATATGATTCTCCTCCCTAACACTCATCACTCTGCATCTTTCTGCTGCTAACAGCAACACTCTGAGTCTAAGTGGATGGTTAAATGCATGGACCTGTTTGACACACACTGTTTAATTTGCTACCCTTTCCTTAACATGGTGACATGGTGCCATAGTGACTATGTGTGAGTGGGGTGGAGCTCTTTTAATAGCTCTGTGATGAAACAGTGTGTATCAGAATGTCATCTCTCTCTCTCTCTGTCTCCCTCTCCCTCTCCCTCTCTCTCTCTCTCTCTCTCTCTCTTTCTCTCTCTCTCTCCCTCCCTCTCCCTATCTCTCATGATTTCTTTCATGGTTTTACTTGATTAATTACTTCTGTTCTCTGTGTCTTCAGTAAAGAAGCTGACAAACGGGGATCCAAAGATTGATTCTTTTTTTGCTGTCCTCTCTGTTCCTTTATTTCTCTCTTTCATGCTCTCCTTCTCTCATGTTCAGTTCTGTGTTCACCTCTCTGGTCATCCTCTTTTTGAACAGACTTACACAAACATATTCTCTCTTATGTTAAGTATTATGCTAAGTATTAGGGGGACAATATGTATAGTCTATTAGATAGGTTCATTCTCTCACATTAACAACAGCCCTGCAGCATACTGAAGGTGAGAAACTTTTTTTTTCACATTAGAGAAAAAAAAACATTTGTGGCTATTTTTAGTCCCTGCAGGTGAGCGAGTAAACATCTCTCACAGAGCGATTAAAAAGATAAACACAATGTACACCACATGCAGCAGATAGATGGTACACAAACAAAAAGAGAAAATACTACTATTACTGCAGTATTTAGACTGCTGCTCTGCAGTCCTTTGTATGTATTTGTGTCTGTGTCTCACGCACTCACAGACACACAGACACACACGCTCACACGCACACACACACACACACACACACACACACACATGCACACATACACACGATGTCTCATTGGAAACTCTGAGTCAATACAGACTAAAAACCTAAACACACAACAGCCTCTTACTCCAGCCCAAACCAGGGGAAAATAAAGTCCCCAAAACCCAACATAACATTAGGACTCACTATCACAGATCAGATGATTTCTAACACACAGCATACTCATCAAACTGACATGCTGCCACTGCTATGCCCTACACTGTCACTAACGGTAACAGCGCGGTGACATCACACCAGTCTGAACTTCGGCTCTACTGCTAATAGTCAGATTTACCCATGCTAACACACACACAGGTCTACACAGGTATATGTGTGTTTTAGGGGGATTTTGGAAGACAAAAGAGAAATGAAGGAAACAGGAGAGATGAGTCAGACAACGTGGAAAGAAGAAAAGATGAGGGATATGAATATAGAAGAAAGAAAGAAAGAAAGAAAGAAAGAAAGAAGGATAGAAAGAAAGAAAGATTCAGTCAGAATGCAGCTCTTGCCCTCAAGGCTGAACCTGCAGAAGCTTAGAGCACAGAGAGAAAGAGAGAGAGAGAAGGAGGGAGGAAGGGCGAAAGAGAGAGGGAGGGAGAGAGAGAGAATACAGAGAAGGGGGGGGGGGGGAGACAGTAAGAAAGGGAGAGAGAGTGTGTTTCTCTCCCAGACGTTTAGCCACACCGGACCCTGACAATATCATACGACAAGCCAG